>NC_064866.1:27723981-27773981 GCF_024139225.1 Suncus etruscus | reverse complement strand
TTTCTTTCCAATGGCTTAATCTAGTACTCTCGGATAGTCAGTTCATCCTTTATGGTATAAACCTCAATATATAATCAGTCAAGGTATTGATTAACTTGCTGGTTAGCCTCTTATTATATCCAGCAGCAATAAAGGTGTTGGAAAAGCACCTGGTACATTGGTCATATGGATGCATGGATGGATAGACACATAACTGAATGGATGGATGTTTGGAAGGATGGATGGAAAGTTGGATTGACAAAAGAATGGGTGGATGAATAAACAGAAGAATGGGGGATAAGTGAATGGATGGGTGTGTGGGTGGGTGGAAGGATGGATGAAAAAATGGATGGATGGATGTAGGGCACAGAGGGATGACTAATTTGTCCCTCCATAATCAGAGGTTTGTTGGGTCTTTAGGCTCAGGATAACCTTGAAGTTAATTACTTTTGCTATGAAACTATATTACTAACACCCTTACAGTCAGGAATTGTAGGGTTGATTTCTTAACACCTACATTTAACACTGTCTTTGGTATTCACTGAGAGAGGGTTCTGGCTTCCTTGACTCAGCGACGGGTTCAATCTCCAGTGTCAGGGCTGCTTGCTGAGGGTGGCTTGCCAGACCTGGCATGTACATATGGATGTACTGTCTACTTAAGATCCAGCGGAGATCAATTTTGGCTCCTGGGCACAGAGAGAAGAAATGGAGCTTGGGGCTGAGCTCTGAAAGAGTAGCCAATATCAAAGATCTGCAAAAACTTAGCTAATTTTAGTCATAGCCCCAGCCTGGGCTCAGTGTGGTTTCCACACAACTCTTTCCAGCTCAGGCATCAACGAGCAACCAGTATGTGTAGACAGTGACTTTTTCTTTTTTCTTTTGGGGATCATACATAATGGTGCTCAGGGTTAACCCCCAGGCAGGGTTCAGGGGACCATATGTTGTGCTGGGGATCAAAACAGGGTGAATCACGCGCAAGGCCAGGGCCTTTCCCCATGCTACCCTCCAACCCTAGAGACAAATGGTGTGGTAGGGCTACATGTATTGGTGTTTCTCTGTGTGCTGGAGGCATGAGAAAGCTTTGTAAATCACCCTGAAAGGAAAGAGGGATTTCACACACACAGTGGCAGCCCTCAGGCACTGGAACTACAGGAGGAAGAAGGGTAGAGCAATGGTGAGAAAAGGGGGAGAAGAGGTGAGTGGGCAGGGGGAGGGGCTGCAACTCAGAGCTCTTGGGGGTTTGAGAACTGCAAAAAGTCTGGTGTATCTGAACTGCAGCCAGAAATTATTATTATTATTATTATTTATGGCCACTGTCTACAGGATTTGAGCTGCCAGGGTTCAGGATTTATTCCCGACTCTGCTCAGGAATCACTCCTGACAGGGATCTGGGAACCATATGAGTGCAGAGGATCAATTCTGGGTAGGCCGTGCGCCAGACAAGCACCTTATAGGCTCTCTGTCCTGCAGCCTGACAGGAGTGATTTCTGAGCATAGAGCCAGGAGTAAACTCTGAGCGCTGCTGGGTGTGACCCAAAAACAAAAAACAAAAAGAAAAGTAGTTATGGAGTCAGACTGGAATTTGGGTAGAAGGTCCTGGTAAAGAGGCCCCCCCTATCTATGATGTAAAGCGGGGCAGCCTTTTAGGGACACTCGGATCCAGCCACTTTTCCAGCCTCTACTTATCACCCTCTCATTCTGCCCATTCTCCTTATGCAGTTCCCTTAGTCTGGAAGGGAACTTTTTTTGGTTTTTGGGCCACACCCAGCAGTGCTCAGGGGTTACTCCTGGCTGTCTGCTCAGAAATAGCTCCTGGCAGGCACAGGGGACCATATGGGACACCGGGATTCGAATCAACCACCTTTGGTCCTGGATCAGCTGCTTGCAAGGCAAACGCCGCTGTGCTATCTCTCTGGGCCCAGTCTGGAACATTTTATACCACTTTCCCACTGAGAGAATGGGGAAGAGGAGGGCCCCCCCCCCCCATAGAGTTAGCAGAACCTGCAAGTGTCCATTGTGCATTTACCCTGGAGTGGGAGGAAAACCTATGGGGGTGTAATTGGGCTCTGCAGGAGGTTGCTTTGAGCCAAGCAATGGGGGCACTAAGGATAAGTAAAGGAAAGAAAAAGGCTCCAGAAGGGACCAGAAGGATTGATGCTATACGTGTGTGTGTGTTTGTGTGTGTGTGTGTGTGTGTGTGTGTGTGTGTGTGTGTGTGTGTGTGTGTGTGGTCAGTCTGGAGACAAAGCTGGAAAACGGGGTGCAAGCTGCCTTCAGGTCCTCCTCTTCCTGGTTTTATAAAGTGAGTCTCCCAGGAAGGTCATGGTACTAGTAATTTATACCTTCATGAAAATAATTTCTCCACCACTCCTGACTACAAGGGTGCAAGGCCCAAAGACAGGGCTCCAAGTTAGAGAACCAAGGACCCCACATCTCCAAATAGGGGGCTCCTCAAAAATCAGGTCACTGAATACTCTCTCAGCATCCCCCCAAATCTCAGACTCATAGGTTTGGGAGTATCTCAGGATTGAGAGCTGTAGGGCTGGCAGGTCTCAGGGAGATGCACTTTGCTGGGTTTTTGCTGCAAGCAGAACCTGCCTGCAGCGCCTCAGTCCCACCCTCCTCATGGCAGGATGGGGAGGGCGCTTAAAGGGGCGATGGCAGAGTGGCATGTTCCTTCCCGGGCGCACAAGTGTGCCCTCACCCCCGCGTGCATGTGTGGGAGGAGTTTCCGGGGAACCCCCGCGCTGGGAGGTGTCTGGGGAGAAGCGCAGCCCACGCATGCATGGTTCTGGCACAGGCTGAGACTTGCCTTGCATCTGCGGCATTTCTCCGGAGGGGGCCAGGCTCTATCTGTACACTCAGCCTGGGGTGGGGGACAGCCAGGGCACCCCAACACCACTGGGGTGCCCCTGAGGGAAGTGGCTTCTCTGGATCCTATAAATTGGAAAAGCTGGGCTGGAGAGATAGCACAGCAGTAGGGCCAGGACAGATGATGGTTCGAATCCCAACATCCCATATGGTCCCCTGAGTCAGCCAGGAGCAATTTCTGAGCACAGAAACAGGAGTAATCCCCGAGTACTGCCAGGTATGACCCCAAAACCAAAAAATATAAATAAATTGGGCCTGGAGAGATAGCACAGCGGTGTTTGCCTTGCAAGCAGCTGATCCAGGACCAAAGGTGGTTGGTTCGAATCCCGGTGTCCCATATGGTCCCCCGTGCCTGCCAGGAGCTATTTCTGAGCAGACAGCCAGGAGTAACCCCTGAGCACCGCCGGGTGTGGCCCAAAAACCAAAAGAAAAAAAAATATATATATATATTAGAAAAACTATAAAAATGATGGCCACTGGGGCCCAGAGAGATAGCACAGCGGCGTTTGCCTTGCAAGCAGCTGATCCAGGACCAAAGGTGGTTGGTTCGAATCCCGGTGTCCCATATGGTCCCCCATACGCACCGCTGGGTGTGACCCAAAAACCAAAAAAAAAAAAAAAAAAAAAAATGATGGCCAGGTCCCCTCAGAGGGCACCCCAACTCTCACCCACATCTCCCTCAAGCACCCAGAAACTCCCCTGGAAGTTGGGTTCCTGGTGCCCATCCTCTGCACAGGCCTGGTGCCTCCTCTTCCTCCTCTCTCACTCCTGCCTAAAGGACCCAGACCTGCCTACCTCTTGGGCCCCCGAATTCCTGGGTGTGGGAACAGAGGGTTGCTGAAGGACCCAGGGTTCTGACTCACCTCAGTGGCCTGTGGGGCTGTTTGCTGAGGTGAGCGCTGAGGTAGGTTGGGTGCCAGGGATGAGGGCATCGGCCATTCATTGTGGAGACAAGTGCAGGACAGAGTCAAGGCTTTCTGGGCTTGTTCTCAGGAGGCCTAGCACCTCCAAAAGGTTGGCATTAGCCCTAGTGCAGAGGAAGGAGAGCCACGCCTTTCCTGGGGGACAGTGAACGGGTCCCCCTGAGAGCAGAGGCTCTGTTCTTACTGTCCCTCACTGCCAATGGGGCTGACGTGGCCACAGTCCTTGAATCGCAAGGATCTGATTGCTGCTCCCCTCTGCTTAAGGGGCTTAGCCTTCCTTCTTTTTACTTTTGGGCTCCATCACACAGTGCTCAGTCAGGGCTAGATGCTCCAGACGGTGGTGTCAGAGATCTAGCACAGGCCTACGCAAGCGCCTCCCACAGAGCTCTCTCGAGACCTGGCAGACTTTTTGCAAATGCTGGTTACTGCCCAGAGCAGCTATTTTCCACACTTCTACCAGGTAGGCTCTGGGCCTGTCCACATACCCACCCAGCCTTGGGGTGGGGGAAGGCTGACAGAAGCTGGCTGCCTACATGGGGTAGGAGGCGCTGCACAAAAGCAGGAGAACCAGGTTCCAGGTGCAGCATGGTTCAGAAACTAGTCAGGTGAGGTTAGTCATCAGCTCAGGGGGGCCAGGAGTCCGCCGGGCCCCTTTTGGCTCAAGCCCTGCCTCTGCCTTGCCAGGTTTCCCAGGGCCCTGGGGAGAAGTAGCGCCTCCGCGTGGAAGGTCAAAGGAGGGCGCTAAGGGGACCTTTAAGCCTAAAGAGGCATGTCCTGGGTAGTGGACAAAGCAGCCTCCCAGCTCACTGTGCAGATAGCCTTGTTTGTTTTGGGGCCACATCTGTTGGCGCTCAGAGATTACTCCTGGCTCTGTGCTCAGAAATCACTCCTGGCAGGCTCAGGGGGACCATATGAGATGCGGGGGATTGAACGTGGTTGGCCACGTGTAAGGCGAACGCTCTACCCACTATGCTCAGGCCCCAAATAGTCTCTTTAATCTGAAGAGTTGGGAGTTTCTGGTCCTTCTGAATAAACAAAAGCAGCTTGTGTTTGTCTTCTCACCCTGGGCTCGTGTGCCCGAAGATGAAGACAAGGGAGGCAGATTGGTCAAGAGAGCCTGGATAGGCTTGGCCTTGTATGCGGATCCCTGAACACACAGCCAAGAGTCGTTCCTTAGCACCATCTATGTGGACCAAACCTTTCTCCACCAGGAGGGGCCCCTGGAGTTACTCACAGGGGTGGCCCTCTTCTAACAAAGAGGGCCACCTAAGGTCTCATGGGAGAGTATGTAAATGGCCTGCATGCTGGGCAGGCAGGTGCTAGCAGGCGCAGCGAGATAGAAACCAAGACAAAAGAGGAAATGGGTTCCCATGGGACCACCAAGTAGCAGAGGATCTACTTATATACTCCCCCTAAAAATGGGCCACATGGGGCCGGAGCTACAGCAAAGAGGTAGAGCATTTGCCTTGCATGAGGCCAACCCAGGACAGATCCTGGTTCGATTCCTAGGATCCCATATGATCCCTCAAGCCTGCCAGGAATGATTTCTGAGTGTAGAGCCAGGAGCACTGCCAGGTGACCCAAAAACAAAAAAATGAGGGAGTGGGTGAATGGTCATCCCAGTATCCCCGAAGTTACCATGCCCCTGGCTTGGCCGTGCTGGCTTGTGGCATCCAGCATGTTCCTGGCCTCCTGGGGCTGGCTGGGTTATAATCATGTCCCTGCCCTCCCTCCTGGGACTGGCACTGAGATAAAAGGGCCCCTCCATAGGAAACACTGCAGGCTCTGCTGGGTGAAGCGCAGATAGGGTGTCATTAAAGGGCTGTGTTTGGAGATCACAGATGAAAGCAGCAGGTACAGCAGGAGCCTAAAACACCACCTTCCTCGAGAAGGCCTGAACTGGCTGTTAGGTTCGGTGGGAGCATGCCAGAGGATTAAAATACCAGCACTGCCACAGCCACGAAGTCAGGAGACAAGTGGCTGTCATAGGCCCTGACACACCAGGCCTCGCTTGGGTAAATTTCAGGCCCCTCTGGCCTGAGACCTCACTCTCACCCTCCTCTCCGGGAGGGTTAGAAGGGCCTAGAAGCTACTCCAGGATCTTCTGCGGCAGAAGAGGATTCTGGCCCTGCAGACTGAAGTGTGCAGACTGACTCAAAGACAAGGCATGTCCTGGAGTCTCTGCCGCCTCTATCGCCACCATCCCTACCGTCTCAGTCTCAGCTTGCCCTGTGCACACATAGCAAAGCCTGGTGTAGGGGAATATCCAGACCATGAAGGAGGCAGGGAGGAGTCCAGGCCTTCCCCAGAGATGCTTTATTACATGGTTTCAGCAGCTGTGAAGACGGGATCCGGGGCCTATGTGGAGAATGGGAACACTGCACCATATGCAACAGCTGCTCCCCTTTTAGATGTGTTAAAAGTCAGATGGGCAGGCGACTGGGGGGCCGCCTGGCTTCCCTGCAGGCAGGAATCGTGGGGTTGTGCAGGAGGGGGGGCTTAGGAATCTGCCACCTCCATGGCCTTCAGCTGGTTCTCCAGGGTCACGTCTCTGGCTCCCCCTTTCTTCTTGCTGCCCTCGTGCTGCTTCTTTTGCTTCTTTGACAGCTCCTGGTCAATGGGTGCAGGCTTTACGAAGGGGATCAGTTCTTGGAGACCTGGAAGAGAAGAGCCCTGTCAAATAACCTGGGGTTTGGGTTTTTTTTTTTTTTTTGGTCACACCCGACAGTGCTCAGGGATTACTCCTGACTCTATGCTCAGATATAGCCCCTGGCAGGCACAGGGGAACATATGAGGTGCCGGGATTCAAACCACCGTCTTTCTGCATGAAAGGCAAACGCCTTACCTCTATGCTATCTCTCCGGCCCCTGGAGTTTATTAGGGCTACAGCCCTAAGAGAGGGAGACAATATCAATAGGTCCATTCCCCCCAAACCAAAAGGCTCCATGGCAGGCCCTAGACCTGATTTCACAGCTCTCCTCCCGGAAGCTTCCAAATGCAGTTTACTTTTTTTTTTTTTTTTGGATTTTGGCAGCACTCAGTGGTTACTCCTGGCTCTATGCTCAGAAATTGCTTCTGGCAGGCTCGGGGGACTATATGGGATGTTGGGGATTGAACCTGGGTCGTCTGCATGCAGGGCAAACGCCCTACCGCTGTGCTATCATTCTGCTCCCTGCTCAACTTCAGTTTAGAACACTCCGCCCAAGCAGTACTCCCATGCTTGTTAGGCATGGAGTTCAGGCAGTTTGGGAAGCTGCGGCTGAGTAAGAAAATTAAGAGCCTGGGAAGGCTCAGCAGCAAAATAGTGGCTTCCTAGCCAGCAGGAGGCAAGTGTTTGCTCCCTGGAGCTGACCAGGGGTTCCAAATGGTCCCAGCAGGTAGATGTATGTAAGAATGAGAGTGACACTGAGAGCGAGAGAGACAGACAGCAAGAGAGCGAAAGAAGGAAAGAAGAAAGAGACAAAGAAAGAAAACACTGACCGGTAGATGTGAGAGAGAATGAGAGCGAGACAGACAGACAGACAGACAGACAGACAGACAGCAAGAAAGCGAAAGAAGAAAAGAAGAAAGAGACAAAGAAAGAAAACACTGACCGGTAGATGTGAGAGTGAGAGAGAATGAGAGCGAGACAGACAGACAGACAGACAGACAGCAAGAGAGAGCGAAAGGAAAGACGAGAGAAAGAAAGAAAACACTGACCGGTAGATGTGAGAGTGAGAGAGAAAGCCAGAGAGAGAGAGAACAAGTGAGCAAGCAAGCAAGAGCACTGTGTGGCCTGGGCAAATAAATATATGCATCCCAACTAAGAGGGCCACAATGGCGGGCTCTTATGTAGGCATCAACCCTAACTAAAGGTGGACAATGATGTATGCAATGTGAGCACATGCTCATTACTGCAAGAAAAATAAAGGGAAGAAAATAAGCAAGTTAGGTATGTGTGTAGTTATCACTGTGTTGCATGTGCACATGTTGTTAATATTTATGTGGGTGTGTCTGTCTCAGTCTCATGCAAGAAGAGGGTAGGTGGAAGGAGGGGAAGGACTAGCAGGTCAGTGCACTTAGGGCAGGCAGGTCACACACAGAAATGTGAGAAGGCCGGAACAGAGGAGGGAAGTGGAAGGCGGGAAGGTTGACCTGGTGGCATGAACTCTTTTAACTTCTCAGGCACCAAGATGCCCTTCTCCGTCTGGTAGTTCTCCAGGATGGCACAGATGGTGCGTGTCGTGGCACACATAGTTGCATTGAGCATGTGAACAAACTCCACCTGTAGAGAGGGTCCGAGAGACAAAAGAGAGCTCAGTTCAGGGACCTCCCTGTCCCCAGGTCTCCCCCAGGCACTGCCCCAACCCAGTTAACATCCTGAGCTTTCTTCCTCTGTGCTGATCTTTTCTACATCTGAATTTCTGGATGGCCCATTAGATCCACTAGAAAATTCACTCCCATGTCCATGAATGACAAGTGATGGCCCTTTGAGGGAAGGAAGCAAGTTCTAAGGTGACCCTCTTTTTGGGGGGAAGGGTGGTTTGGGCCTGTATTCAGATGACCATTTGGAATGCCAGGCATTGAACATGAGACAAAAGAATATGTACAAAAGACAAATGCCTTCCTTACCCATGCAACTATCTCTCTAGCCAGCCATTTTTGTTTTTTGGCCATACTTGAAATGTTCAAGGGACTCTGTGCTCAGGATTTGCTTGCATGGGTACTGAGGGGGCCCCTATAGTATTGGGATGGAACCAGGGCCTTTGGCAAGCAAAGCTTAGCCTAGTCCTTTGTGTAGGCTCCCAGTCCCAAGGTGGCTTCTCTTTCAGTCACTTTCAAGTCCCTGAGAAAAGATCAGTACCAAAAACAATGGGGTTGGTATGAGAAGAAGGAAGACACCACTTCTTACTTGTCTTACTTGTTTAGTGTAGACAAAAGGAGGTCACCTTATTGGGAGTGATGGGAAGCAAGGCCTCAGAAAGAAATGCTAGAGTGTGTGTGTTTGTGTGTGTGTGCGCGCGCGTGCCCCGTATCGACTGTCCTATGGCTCCAGCCCCAAGAGAGGTTTTCAAATTCTCTTTCTGGTCCAGACTTGCTGCGCTTTGCTCTGAGAGACTGGGAAATACAACAACCTGGGGCCACCACCTGAAGCCCCCCTCAATCCTGCCTACTTTGTCCATCATCTTCTTGGTTTGTCCGTAGCGGATTCGGAGTCGGCGAGCCTGGTAGTCGGTGCAATTGGAGCAGGAGACTAATTCACGGAAGGCTCCTGAGCCTGGAAACCAGGCCTCCAGGTCCAGCTTCTTACTGGCAGCGTGATTCAGAGAACCTACAGGAAGACATGTCAGAAGGATATGTCAGAAAGGTGACATTAGGGCTGGAGAGATAGCACAGCAGTAGGGCGTTTGCCTTGCACACAGCTGATCCAGGATGGATGGTGGTTCGGATCCCACCATCCCCTATGGTTCCCTTGAGCCTGCCAGGAGCGATTTCTGAGCTCAGAGAGTCAGAAGTAACCCCTGAGCGCCACTGGGTATGACCCCAAAACCAAAAACCATAAAAAAGAAAAAAATGGGTGAACTTTAGAACACCTGATGGACTTTTGGGAGGGCCTGAGTCCAGGGAGGCCATACTGCTTCAGCACGTGGACCCTGGGTTTCTCCGGGGCTAGATGTGGTATTGCTCAGGGGACCATGTAGTGCCAGGGATAAAACTTTGCTCCTCAGATGACAAACGTGTGTTCCAGCCCTATATCAACTTAGTCCTTAAGAAAACTGGGGGTATCCACACCCATTGGTGTTCAGGGGTCACTCTCTAAACTATTATGACTATTGTAGTTCTGGGGATTAACCCTGGGCCTCTCACATGCAAATCATGTACCTAATCTATTTCCTCTTTGGGGGCTACTCTCAGCAGTGCTCAGGGGCCTATGCAGATAAGGTTACTCCTGGTGATGGCTTGGGGTACCTAGAGTACTGGGGAGCAGACTGGCGGCTTTTGTACACAAAGCATGCTTAACAACCCCCTGATTTGTATTGCTAGCACCCTGAAGAAATTTTTTAATTCACATCCCATTCCCAGTAGTGAAACTGCACCCAGACACTTTTAGCACCACCACTCCCAAGTGGGAAGAGTGTGATCTTTTAATTAAGAATCATCAGCTGCATTGTCAGCCATTCCTTGTGTGGCAGATGGAGGGGTTGAGGGTGGCAGTGGCGGGATGCAGGAAGGGGAGGGCAGATACCTGAGACGATGTTCACGATGTGGTAAGGGATCCCCAAAGACTGATAGAACTCTTCGGCAGTAGCGATCATCTCGTCAAACATCTCCCAGGATTTGTTGTCATGTGGCGAGGAATAGACAAATTGTTCGATCTGCAGAGGGACCCAGGGGGACTGGCTGAAGGCGCAGTAGGGCTCAGGGAGCTGTGGCCTTCCAACTAAGACCCAATGATGACGCTGGGACTCACAGGCCGCTGGACCAGCCACAGCACAGTTCTGAGTTGGCTGGGGAGCTAGCACAGGCACCCAGAATGCACATTCTGTCTGTGCATCAGCACCGCTCACAGCCCACCACACAGACCGACTTGCGGATGACCGAGACAAGAGGAGGATACTGAGCACAGAGTCAGGCAGCTTGTCCAGGTCAGACAGTGGCAAAGTGGGGTGGTGGTGGCTGGCACTAGGATATAAACAAGCTGGTCCCAGAGTATGCTAAGAGCTAGCTCCTACTCCAGGAACCAAAGAAAGACTTTACCCACCCCTTCTCTCCTCTCCCTGCCTAGGACAAACAGACAGAGGTTCTGATTCCTCACTCTGGCCCAGCTACGCACCTTCTCAAACTGATGGACTCGGAAGATGCCGCGGGTGTCGCGCCCGTGTGAGCCCACCTCCTGGCGGAAACAAGTGGACAGGCCCGCGTACTTGATGGGCAAGTCCTCAGGCCGAAGCCACTCGTCCCGGTGCAGGGCAGCAATGGGCTGCTCTGAGGTGGCAATAAGGTATTTCTCATCATAAGTGTTGTCATCGGCCTTTTCACTGCCTTTGCCAATCACCTGTGGGAAGAAGGATCTTTAAAAATTAAAAAAAAAAAAAAAGTGAAAAGGGGCCAGCGAGGTGGCGCTAGAGGTACGGTGTCTGCCTTGCAAGCGCTAGCCAAGAATGAGGACTGCGGGACCCCCCCAAGACAGGGGCAATTTCTGAGCGCTTAGCCAGGAGTAACCCCTGAGCATAAAACGGGTGTGGTCCGAAAAGCCAAAAAAAGAGAAAAAACAAATAAAAATTAAGAGTGATGGGGCCAGAGCAGTGGCACATTGGTAGGGCATTTGCCTTGCACACAGCTGACCCAAGACAAACTGTGGTTCCATCTTCTGCGTTTCATATGGTCCCCCAAGCCAGGGGTATTTCTGAGTGCATAACCAGGGATAACCCCTGAGAGCTGCTGGGTGTGGCCCTAAACATAAAAATAAATAAATAAATAAATAAATAAATAAATAAATAAATAAATAAGTAAGAGTGAGAGGATAGAGTGAGAGCACAGTGGGTGGGAGTTTGCCTTGCATGCTGCCGGCCCAGGAAAGACCCAGGTTCGATCTCTGGCATCCCATATGGTCATCCGAGCCTGCAGGAGTGACTTCTGAGTGCAGAGCCAGGAATAACCCCTGAGCGCTGCTGGATGTGACCCAAAAACCAGAGCGATAGTAAAGCAAGTAGGGCACTTGCCTGGCACGCAGCAGATTTAAGTTCAGACCCTAGCACCCCATATGGTTTCCAAGTCCTGTCAAAAGTGATTCCAGGGCCTGGAGAGATAGCACAGCGGCGTTTGCCTTGCAAGCAGCTGATCCAGGACCAAAGGTGGTTGGTTCGAATCATGGTGTCCCATATGGTCCCCTGTGCCTGCCAGGAGCTATTTCTGAGCAGACAGCCAGGAGTAACCCCTGAGCACTGCCGGGTGTGGCCCAAACCAAAAGAAAAAAAAAAAAAAGTGATTCCAGAGAGCAGAGCCAGGGAATAAGTCCTGAGCACTGCTCGGTATTGACAACCTGGTCCCAGAGTGTGCTTAGAGCCAGCCCCTACCTGTACACTGCCAAGAATCAAAGAAGGACTTCACCCATCCCTTTTCTTGTCACCCTGCCTGGGACAGACAGAAGATAGACAATTTCAATAAAAAAAAAAAAAAAAAAAAAAAAAAGGTTGGCTGGAGCAATAGCACAGAGATAGGGCATTTGCCTTGTACCACTGATCTGGGACAGACCTAGATCCAATCCCTGGCTTCCCATATGGCCCCTCGAGCCTGTCAGGAACGATTTCTGAGTGCAGAGCCAGGAATAAACCCTGAACACCGCTGGGTGTAGCCCAAAAACCAAAATAAATAAATAAAAAGCATAGGAGAGATTTTCTCTAAGTCCAGCCTAGGAGTAAGCTGGGGTCAATGAAAAGAAAAGGAAGGGTGCTTAATCCAGAGTCCATACTCTAGTGTCAAGTTGTGTTTTCAACAGGTTCTAGCTGAGTTGAGCTCTGGAGAATGATCAGTGTTCTAAGAACCTTGATATAATGACCATCTGAGTAAGAAGATCCATGTTAAGTGAAAGCAGATGACATCATCGGAGACCTTAAGGCCTTAAGGGGCCAGAGAGATAGCATGGAGGAAAGGAGTTTGCCTTGCATGCAGAAGGTCGGTGGTTCAAATCCCGACATCCCATATGGTCGGTCCCCAGAGCCTGCCAGGAGCGATTTCTGAGCATAGAGCCAGGAGTAGCCCCTGAGCACTGCTGGGTGTGACCCAAAAACCAAAAAAAAAAAAAAAAAAAAAAAAAAGAAGAAGCTGGTTTAGGGGCCAGAAAGATAGCACAGTGGTAGGGTGTTTGCCTTGCATGCAACCAACTGAGGACGGATGGTGGTTTGAATCCAGGCAACCCATAAGATCTCTTGCTAGGAGGGATTTCTGAGTGCAGAGCCAGAAGTAACCCGAGAACCACCAGGTGTGGCCCAAAATCCAAAACCAAAAAAAAAAAAAAGGGCAGGTTTATTCACTACCAGTGGGATGCTGTCTAGTCCAGCCTTTATGGAAAATAATATGGCGATTCCTCAAAAAACTGGAAATCGGCCTGAAGAGATAGCACAGTGGTGTTTGCCTTACAAGCAGCCCATCCAGGACCTGGTTGGTTCGAATCCCGGTGTCTCATATGGTCCCCGGTGCCTGCCAGGAGCTATTTCTGAGCAGACAGCCAGGAATAACCCCTGAGCACCGCTGGGTGTGGCCCAAAAACCAAAAACCAAAAACCAAAAAAAAAACAACCTGGAAATGGAGCTCCCATATAATCCAGCTATACTACTCCTAGGGATATACCCTAGGAACACAAAAACACAATACAAAAATGCCTTCTGCACACCTATATTCATTGAAGCGCTAGTCACAATATCCAGAATCTGGGCCCGGAGAGATAGCACAGCGGTGTTTGCCTTGCAAGCAGCCGATCCAGGACCAAAGGTGGTTGGTTCGAATCCCGGTGTCCCATGTGGTCCCCCGTGCCTGCCAGGAGTTATTTCTGAGCAGACAGCCAGGAGTAACCCCTGAGCACCACCGGGTGTGGCCCAAAAACCAAAAAAAAAAAAACAATATCCAGAATCTGGAAAGAACCCAGATGCCTGACAACAGATGAGTGGCTAAAGAAACTGTGGTACATGTATACAAAATGAAATACTATGCATCCGTCAGGAGAGATGAAGTCATGAAATTTTCCTATACATGAATGGACATGGAAACTATTATGCTGAGTAAAATAAGTTAGAGGGAGAGAATAGTCTCACTATTCTGAGCCTCTGACTAAGGACAAAATCCTGGGCTGGAGTGATAGTACAGTGTGAAGGGCGTTTGACTTGCATACGCCTAACCTAGGCTCAATCTCGGGGAAACCATATCATTCCCTGAGCACCACTAGGAGTGATTCCTGAGTACAGAACTAGAGATAACCCCTGAGAGCCACTGAATGTGGCTCAAAACCAAAAATCAAAAACAAAGTGAAGTCCTTTTGGCTGTTCTTGGGCAGCCCTTTTTACTGGTGTTTATGGGTTAGCTTATAGTTAAAACCTTCAATCTGATGTTCCAATGAACAAAGTAACAGACAAAACAAAACAAAAAAACATTACAGACGGGACAAAGTCTATTATAACAATACTGCCAACAAGAGAAGCCCTGACCTATTCCCCAGAAGAGCAGAGTCACACACATGTGGTCCAGGCAAGCAGCATACAGAAAGTTCTAAAGACCTTGCAAGCAGTGGCACTGAAGACACTTTAGGTACAATGTTCAATTAAAGGGTCCCTTGAACCCACCAGGAATGAGACTTAAGCGCTGCAAGGTGTGGCCCAAAACACTCCTTGTCCCCCTGTCCCTCCAATGACAAAGAGAGGACAGGAGAGCTAGTATCATCAGTAGGGAGTTTGCCTTGCACACACCACTGACCCAGGTTCAATCCATATGATCCCTGAAACCCTTCAGGGCTGATCCCTGAGCACAGAGCCAGTAACCAGCCTGGACACAGCTGGGTGTGACCCAAAAACCAAAAGAATGGGAGGACACCAGGTTAGACTCTTGCTCTGACTTTAGAGAGGATCATTGTTGTTGTTTTGGGGCCCTACCTAGCTGTGCTAGGGCTTAATTCCTGGCTCTGAGCTCAAGGATCATATGGGGTGCTGGGGATGGAGCCTGAATTAGTAAGTTAATTAGTATGGCTCTACCCGCCATACTATTTTTTTCTGGCCCCAAATGTATATTTCTTTTTCTGAGTCCAGAGTCTGTTTGCTGGCTTGCTAGAGCATGACTTGACTGATGAAGGAAGGTGCCTTTTTGCAATCAAGTGCCTTTTTGCACTGTGGCTCTGCATTCTGAACAACTCTACAGAAGAGAACCGACTAGCTCCATATGGTATTCCTACTTTGGCCTCCACACAGCAGCCGGTTTTCCGCATACTCCCTCACACCCTCAGCCTTTTCCATAAGTTTCTTTCTGGGCTGGAAACCAAAAGGCCTACATGAAGACACAGAGACAGAGATGCCAGTTTGTTTGCTTGTGGGTATTTATGCGGAAGGCCTTCGTTTTAGTTGGGCCAAAAACCATGCAGGATGAAGTTCTGGGAAACAGAAACTAGAAAGAAAATAAAAGGAGAAAATATAAGAGAGGGGGGGAGTAAGTAAAGAAAGGGGTAGCGCAGTGGTAGAGTGTTTGCCTTGCACACTGCTGACCCAGGACAGATTCTGGTTCGATTCCCGGCGTCCCATATGGTCCCCCAAGCCAGGAGTGATTTCTGAGCACATAGCCAGGAGTAAACCCTAAGCATTACCAGGTGTGCCCCCCAAAAATAAAAGAAGTGGGGGAAGGTTCTCTAAGGAGATGGGAGAAGGTATGTGCTCTAATCTCCAACTCTGAAGCACGCTCATTTGGACGTGAAAATAAAGCATATTTCATGTCTGTGCTATCCCCTAGGGTAGCCATTGGTTACATGCATCTAGTTTTTATTTGGGGGCCGCATCTGGCAGTAATCAGGGGATATTACCAGCTTGGAGTTTGGTGGTCACCTCAAGCTGTGCTTGGGGACCCATGTGCTATGAGGGATGACACCTAGGCCTCCCTGAGTTATTACTCCCCCAGGACATGGGCCTATTTAAACAGAACTTAATAAAAACCTATGGCTGGGGCCAGAGCAATAGTACAGCAGGGAGGGTGTTTGCCTAGCACGAGGCTGACCTAGGTTTGCTCTCTGGTATCCCATATGTTCCCCTGAGCTTGCCAGGAGTGATTTCTGAGTGCAGAGCCAAGAGTAAACCCTGAGTGCTGCCGGGTGTGGCCCAAGAAACAAAACACAAAACAAATAAAACCTATGGCTGGACTTCCTCAGTTGTGTAAGCTATGCACTCACAGGCCATGGAGAAGTGACCTTTCCACCACATCCAAATCCCTCTGCACACTCTGATCTACTTACCTTATACAATTCCTCATCAAACTGGCTGAGCTGCGCCACCTCCTGCATGACCTCCTTCCTCATGAAAAAAGGGGTATAGATGGGGATGTAGCCTCGACTTCCCAGAGAGCGGAGTGCATATTGGATGAGCGCCTGTTCCAGGAACACCAGGGGCCCCTAAGGAAGAGAGACAGCCCACTGGAGCCACAAATATATAGAGAGCATCTACCTACCTATACAGACAAATGCACAGAACACACATATTTACTTGACCGTGGCTTCCTGGAAGCCTTCCCCAATTTCACCACTGTCTGTTCCAGGTGATGAGGGTCTGTGGTCTCTGCCAGTCAATCTCCTAATAGCCAGGGTTACTCTCACCTCAGTGGGTGCAGATTCTGTTACTAATCTCACTACCCAATTACTCTGAGCTCCCTAAAAAGCAGGGAGAGCTCAATTTGGTTGACAAAACTGAATCATTATGGGGAGTTATTCGGTGGCTTTGTTCCCAGGAACCTGCTAGGCATGGTCATGCCTTAGACTACAGAGTTGCCTGGAATTGCCAGAATGATGTAGCAGTGGTGGTGGTGGTGGTTGCCAGTGGTTTTAACCAAGGCCCTCTTGGAGTAGCTTCTGGCTCTGCAATGGCTCACCCTACCCAGCAAGTCCCCACTGCTCACCTTCAGGAAGTAGCCCCGGCTCCCAGCCACTATAGCGCCCTTCTCGCCTTCAAAGCCATCCACCATCACTACTAGGTCCACGTGTGAGTACTTCTTCTTGACCGAACAGTCACCCCAAATCCTCTCCACTTTGTTGTCTGCATCCTAAGGAAGCCAGAGCAGGTGAGAATGATGCACAAGCATTTTCATCTTCCCAAACCCTGTTCCCTAAGAACCACCCAGTTGGGGAGCCCTGGCCTGATTCACGGTCTAAGCTGTGGCCATTGTGGACAGGGACAAAGAGGGCATTTGCTGGAGAATTTGTGCTCAGTATGGAAAAAATGGTTTCCTAGAAGAGACTGCACACTTAGAACTGAAAGGGTGATTTGCCAGAAGATCCAAGGGATTCTCCCCCCACACACACACCCCCCTCGGGTTTTACCCTTTTAAATAACTCCTGGGAAATCCTGTCCTAAGGATAACCAAACAATCAGCATGCCTGGGGCAGAACCGAGGAGAATTGAGATCTCCCCCCACCCCACCCACAAACACATACTCTTATTGGTTGGGACCTCAGGAGGGCGGACCCTGGGCCCTGACCTCCGAGTCTGCCACCCCGACCCACAGTTTCACGTTCACCAGGGAATGAATGAAAGAGGCACAGATGGGCCCTGCTTCGGCTGGGGTGTCAGGGAACAAAGGCTGGGCTCAGAGCAGCTTTGTGCAGGGGAAGCTGCTGCTCGGCAGGAAACTTTTATCATGCAGATTTGCTTCCAACCAGCAGTTTCCCAGCAGGGGTTGGGTGAGGGGTGAGCAGAGTCCTCCTGTCGCCAGCCGAGCCGCTACTAGGGCAACCCTCTAAGGACCTGGGGGGCCTGATTTAGAAGCCAGCTCTGGGCTGGGATCTCCGGCCTGGAGGACCTGACTCCATCTCCAACTTGGGAACAGAGGAAACAACACAAAGAGCTGGCTGGGACCCAGGTGCCAGCACACAGAGAATGCAAGTGTCCCAGGTGTCTGTCCTCTCATCCCATGCCGGGGAGAAGGGGTGAAAGCTGCAGTCTGCCCACCTCGTCGTTGCTGATGGGCACGGAAGGATGGAGAAGGTTCCCAATCTCTCGGAGGTTCTCAAATCGCTCAGCTTCCAGCCTGAGCCGCTCTGCGTCACACTTCAGGATCGCCTCATCGATGAGAAGCCGGACTTTTTTGATCTGGGAGACTTGCAGGTCCTACAGCTCACAGGAAACCAAGTCTCAGATGAGCCAGGAAGTTGGTTCTGCCACCCCGGCCCTGTGGCTCTTACAGGGAAACCCTTGGTCCCTCGCAGCTCCCAAAGGACAGAGACTAATATTACACACCCATAGTTCGGGCGCATCTCAACCTCCCCAAGTCACTGGTTTTCTCCAAACTGGGTGCCCACAGCAGAGAATAAATTCAGGCCATCCCTTGTGTTTCCTCCATCTCCATCTGGAGTTTTAATATAGTGGTTCTTCCAAAAGCACTGCCCTAATTTGGTGCTTTCTCATTTTCCCGATTAAACCAATTTGGCACTTGAATTAAACAGTTCTCTCTAGGAAGATACAAATTCATTAGGAGCAGGGGACCTATCTCCAGGAGTCAAAGGGTGGAGCCCAAGGTGAGCTCCTAAATCCGATAGATCACTTTAAAGGTCAGTCACTGAAATATCCAGTGGGAAATCTAATCTAAGTATTTGATCAAAATATCCAGTCAAAATAGAAGATGGGACGGCTGTGAGCGGGAGATAAAGCAGACACAAGGAAGGCCCAGACAGGGACTCTCTCTCTTCACCTGCTTACCTATGCCCAGACAGACAGAGGAGCCAGGTAGGGCTCAGATGAGTGGATAGTGATAAGTAAGGGACAGAGCACTGGGATCTCATTCACATGCTTTTGGCTGTGGCTACAGGCTAAGGAAAGCTGCTGGGGTACAGTCTGAGAGAGGAACCCTGACAAGAGTTAAGACTAGTAAAGTAACACTGGATAGAGAAGAGTATAGGGACAAACCAGGCCATCCTGCCCAAGAGATGAGAGACAGGATTTAGGAAGTTGGCCACTGGGGAGAATCAGATATCAAGGGACAGGATGTGTGTGTGTGTGTGTGTGTGTGTGTGTGTGTGTGTGTGTGTGTGTGTGTGTACAGCCTATCTTTAGGTTCTTGCTACATTTTTATGTTAAAGGTTTGTTTTCTGTTTGTTTGAGGACCACGCCCAGTGCTTAGGTCTTACTCCCGCCCCACGGATCACTCCTAGTAGTGTTTGGGGTGGGGACGGACATATATCCAGTTCAGGAAACTGAACCTGCGTCAGCACTGTGCAAGGCAAGCACCATTGTTCCTCTGGCCCCTGTGTAAAAGGTTTTATTAGTATAAGAATTGGTCCCTGGAGAGGTGGTGCCTTGCAAGCGCTAACCAAGGAAGGACCGAAGTTCGATCCCCGGCGTCCCATATGGTCCCCCCAAGCCAGGGGCAATTTCTGAGCCCTTAGCCAGGAGTAACCCCTGAGCATCAAACGGGTGTGGCCCAAAAAACCAAAAAAAAAAAAAAATTGGTGCCTGAAAAACTTAGAAGATGATTGTTTTGTTTTGTTTTGTTTTTTTGGGCCACACCCAGTGACACTCAGAGTTACTCCTGGCTATGTGCTCAGAAATTGCTCCTGGATTGGGAGACCTATCAGATGCAGAGGATCAAACTCAGGTTTGTCCTGGGTCAGCCACGTGCAAGGCAAATGCCCTACTGCTGTACTATTGCTATTGCTATGGCCCCTAAAGATGATTGTTAGTGGCTCACAGTAGCCACTACTGACCTTTTTTTTTTTTTTTTTTTTTTTTTTTTGTGGTTTTTGGGTCACACCCGGCAGTGCTCAGGGGTTACTCCTGGCTCCGTGCTCAGAAATTGCTCCTGGCAGGCACGGGGGACCATATGGGACGCCGGGATTCGAACCGATGACCTTCTGCATGAAAGGTAAACGCCTTACCTCCATGCTATCTCTCCGGCCCCCACTACTGACCATATTAAAAAATTCTGGATTCTGTGAAAATGAAAATGAACTAAAGAGTTTTCTATTTCTCTCCTTCCTACCCTGGCTCTCCTCCCTCAATTAGCTGCAGTCTGATACTCCCCAAATGACGGTCAAAGAGAAAGGGGATATTTCCCAGCTAGAGGAATACAATAATGCTCAGTGCTGCATGTGTCAAGTGGCGGTGCTGGAGCAGAAAGCCCAGCCTCATAATGGGCAGTAACTCACAGCCAGTGTATCTGCAGTGAGGTCATCAAGGTTTGCTGCATTCTCTGGAATAGACTCGTCGTCTCCCACTGGCTCTTTTTTCTGCAGGGGTTAACAATCCATTATTAGAGGACCATGGAGAAGGCTCACATATGGGACTCAACCCCAGTACCACACCCTCGAGTACAGAGCCCAAGCACTGCTCAGTGTGGCCCTAGAACAAAATAAAATAAAATTTTATTTAATTTTTATTTTAGGAGCATCCCCGGCAGTGCTTGGAGGGGTTAATCCTGATTCTAGGCTCAGAGGTCATTCCTGGTGGTCTTGTAGGATCATAGGGGATGAAGAGGATTGAACCCGAGTTGGCTGCATGCAAGGCAAACAGTCTACCCACTGGGCTATCACTAGGGCCCCAGATGAAATTATTTATAAGTAAAAGAAAACTTCTGATACAAGTTTTACTTTATAAAATTATTTATAAGTAAAAGAAAAATTCTGATACAAGTTTTACTCCCCCCCCCCCCACTCCTGAGGTGCTCATGACTTACTTCTGGAGGACTCAGGAAACCATATGGGTCGCTGAGGATCAAACCTGGGTCTGCTGTGTGTAAGCACAAAGCCTTACCCTTTGTACTATCACTCTGACCTCTGACACAGTTTTCTTTTTCTTTTTCTTTTTTTTTTTGGTTTTTGGGCCACATCAGGTGGTGCTCAGGGATTACTCCTGGTTCTGAGCTTAGAAATCGCTCCTGGCAGGCTCAGGAGACCATATGGGATGCTGGGAATCGAACCAGGTCCGTCCCGGGTTGGCCACATGCAAGGCAAACGCCCTACCGCTGTGCTATAGCTCTGGCCCCCTGATACAGTTTTCTAAGTGTTAATCAAACCAATATCCATCTCTGGATGTGACTCTCTAAAAGACATAACTTGGATTGGACAGATTGTACCGCAGGTAGGGCACTTATTTTGCATGAAGTCAACCCAGGTTTTATCACCTCTTCTGCTTCTGCTCAAGCTTTCCAGTCTGTTACTCGCTCTTCTTACCTTCATTTTCTCGCCAATTGTCTTGCTGCAGAGATTCTTCAGTTTGTTCAAGTTATCTGCCCGAAATCTGCCTGCATAATAAAGACAAGAACATACCAAGAATACGCACACAATAAAGCTACCTTCAACTCCTAAAAAATCCTGAAGGAACATCTTTGGACCCAGTCAAAACACAGGCAGGTAAAGGACCAGCTTGAAGAATGTGTGAACTCTCAGAGCCTTGCTGAGTCCCAAATTCAACTGGAAACACTGGTGGTTACGATACTGTTCCCCAGAATTTGCAGAGAAGGAAAGCGTCATTCTGAGTCTGAAATGAAGCTTTATAATAACTCAAATAACTGAGTCCTACTGAGCCTCTCAGTTCTTCCAAGTTTCTAGAAACCCAGTATGAACCGGGTTTCTAGAAAGAAGACAACTTCTTTCTTTCTTTTTTTTGAGCCACACCCATTTGACACTCAAGCAGTTACTCCTGGCTAAGTGCTCAGAAATCGCCCCTGGCTTGGTGGGGGGACCATATGGGACACCGGGAGAATTGAACTCCAATCTATCCTAGGCTAGTGCTAGCAAGGCAGGCGCCTTACCTCTAGCGCCACCTCTCAGGCCCCAAATTCTTTTTTGATGTTTGTTTGGGCACCAGGCCCAGCATTGTTTAGGGCTCACTCCTAGCTCTAAGCTCAGGAATCACTCCTGTTGGGCTCAGAGGACCACAAGGGTTGCAGAGATCAAACCTGGGTTGGTTGTATGGAAGTTAAGGTAAGGTAAGACTGATCCATCCTGGATCTGCCGCGTGTAAGGCAAAAGCCCTATACACAAGGAGTGATTTCTGTGCACAGCCAAGAGTAACCTCTGAGCACACCAGCAGGTGTGGCCCAAAAAACAAACAAAAAAAAGATTTATGCCCTGGGGCTGGAGCTGTGACACAAGTAGTAAGGCATCTGACTTGCCAGCACTAGCCTAGGATGCACCACAGTTCTATCCCCCGATATCCCATATGGTCCCCAAGCCAGGAGCGATTTCTGAGCGCATAGCCCTGAATGATACCAGATGTAGCCAAAAAACAAAAAACAAAAAAAAAAAGATTTATGCACTGGGGCCAAAGAATTAGCTCAGTGGCACAACACCTGCCTTGCACTGTGAGGTCCTTTATTATTAAATCCCTACAATTGCCTTAAGTCCCCACTCCCCATAGCAAAGTGTTACATTATGATGTTAGTTTGGTTCTTTTCTTTTTTTTTTTTGGTTTTTGGGTCACACTCAGTTACTCCTGGCTCTATGCTCAGAAATTGCTCCTGGCAGGCTCAGGGGACCATATGGGATGCCAGGATTCAAACCACCATCCTTCTGCATGCAAGGAAAATGCCTTACCTTCATGCTATCTCTCCAGCCCCTTTTTTTTTCATTTTTAAAGGTAACCTAAAGCATCATTAAATGACACAGCAGAGCTACTTGAATCTAATTTCCAAATAAAGAACACTCACCAAATGAGGGAGCAATATAGGGAGCAAAGTTGGGTGGCAAAGGGGACAGAAGAAGTCAAGAGGGCAGCATCCTGAAAGTAAAATTCAAAGACTAGGAAATAGTGGGAGAAATAGCAAAAGGGTTTTAAAATGACCCAGTGTAATCTCTGGTATTACATCCCTAATAACGAGCACTACCTGATTCATTCCTGAACACAGAGCCAGGAACAGTCTCTGACCACTGCAGATTTGGCCCGAACCCTCCCTCCAAGCCCTGGCAAAAAAGAAAGAACAGTACAGTGAGTCTGCAATAGAACAAGGCTGTAACAAAGAATAAGAGAAGGAGGCAGGCTCTAGCCATGCATGCAGAGGACCCAAGTAGCATCTTGGAAGTCTGCAGGCAAAGAGGACAGAGTAGGTCCTCACACTAAGCATTCTGTTCAGTTTGGTTTCACTGTGTGATGATGAGGGAGGGAAATCAATTCCTGACCAAGGTCACTGTTAATATGAACATTCTTTCCATGTCTGTAAGGGTTTTCTCTGAGGGCTTTGTTCCTTCCTTTATTCCAAACACACATACAGTGGAGTGTCTCAAGGGTTCCCCTGTGAATGAGTTTGGGCAGGAATGGAGCTCAAGGATTAAGACTGGCTTTGCCTGTGTGAAGTCCCTTTCAATCTCCAGCAGACCCCCCCACACCAAGTTGGGGTTGAAGTCCCAAATTGCAATTTCTAAGCTACACTCTAGGCATCCATAACCCTAAAGTGGAAGGAGCAGTTTGATAAATGAATGAGTGACTAAATACCAATAACTGTTTAATATTAAAAAATGTTTTTGTGGGGCCAGAGGAATGGTGCAGCAGTAGGGCATTTGCCTTGCATGCAGCTGACCTAGGGTGGACCACAGTCCAATTCCCCAGTGTCCCATATGGTCCCCCAAGCTAGGAATGATTTCTGAGCATCACCGAGTGTGGCCCAAAAATGAAAAGTGTTTGTTTTTTATTGAAAAGTTTGGTGATGTTTCTGTGACAAGAACTTTACTCTTGCTATATCACCCAATAATCAACTGGTTTTGTCTGCCTTGCCCGCGCTAGCCTAGGACGGGCCGTGGTTCGATTCCCCGGCATCCCATATGGTTCCCCAAGCCAGGAGCGATTTCTGAGCGCATAGTCAGGAGTAACCCCTGCAGAACACCGGGTGTGCCCCCCCCCCAAAAAAAAAAGAACCTTGATTGTGGGCTGAGATTTGAATGAAAAAAAAGAAATCTTGGTGACTCAAAAAAAATCATGAACTCCCTGGTCACCAAGAAGGGATGGCAAGTGTAATCAAATAAACAAGATATGTTGAAAATAAACTACATTGAGGGAATTGGAGTGATAGTATAGCGAGTAGGGTATTTGCCTTGCATGTGGTTAACTCAGGTTCCAGTCCCAGCAACCCATATGGTCCCTTGAGCACTGTCAGGAGTAACCTTGAGCACTGCCAGATATGGCCCCATAGCAAACAAACAAAAAACCAACACAAGAACATAAAAATAAAGTAAGCTACATTGTCTGCCAGAGATAGTAGAGATAGTAGTGAGCAGGGAACTTACGTACCACTGGGTGTGGCAAAAAAAAAAAAATAAAAATGAAGTTACATGAACTTTTCATTCAGAAGGCCTGAAAATTAAAAAAAAAAAAACACCAAAACTGTTGTTTTTTGGTTTTTTTTTTTTTTTTTATATGTTATTAAGCTACATCTGGTGATACTCCTGGCTCTGCACTCAGGACTTACTCCTGTCTATGATCAGGGGGACTATATGGGAAAGTGAACCTGAGTTGGCTGAATGTAAGGCAATCAGCTTATCTACTGTATGATTTCTTGGCCCCTCAACAAAACTTTGTTGAACCCTTACTTACGCCCAGGGGTAGTGGTTAGTACTAGGATTATATGTGTGTGTGTGTGTGTGTGTGTGTGTGTGTGTGTGTGTATGTGTGTGTGTGTGTCCTTAATACTTATGTAAATCACACAGATTAAAAATAAAAGTGGGGCCGGAGTGATAGCATGGAGATAAGGCGTTTGCCTTGCATGCAGAAAGACGGTTCAAATCCCAGCATCCCATATGGTTCCCCGAGCCTGCCAGGAGCGATTTCTGAGCGTAGAGCCAGGAGTAACCCCTGAACGCTGCTGGGTGTGACCTAAATCCCACCCCCCCCAAAAAAGAATAAAAGTATTGGGGCTGGAGCAATAGCAAGTGGTAAGGCATTTGCCTTGCATGTGACCAACACAGGACAAACCCTGGTTCGAATTCCAGCATCCCATGTGGTCCCCAAGCCTGCCAGGAGTGACTTCTGAGCACAGAGCCAGGAATAACCCCTAAGCATTGTTGGGTGTGACCCAAAAACCAAAAAAATAAAATAAAATAAAGTACTGAGGGACTCCAGATTCTCCAGCTGATTCATATATTATGAGACTGGCTAATATATTCAAAGTCATTCTGCAATCAAATAACAATGGCTAAATCTGGTGGGGGGGGGGAAGAGTACTTTCAATTCAGTAAAGGTGTCCAGTCTAGCTTTTTCCTTCCACTTAAATTATTTGTGCTAGAATTCAAATCTTCAAAGTTTGATCGGGGCTATGGAATCTCACTATATCCATCTGAATGACAGAGAAGGATCAGCTGTCCTGAATCACTCTCCTGGCACTGAATCCATTATATATTAATTTAAGAAAAACAACCTTACTAACACACTCTCGGACAGCAAATGCCTTCACAGGGCTGTGAGAGTCAAGCTGACGCTCAGTGAGTTGCACAGGATTGCATCAGACAAAACAAGTCACATGTGCTTGACAGCATCCTGCCCAATCAGAAACTATTTCCATCCTAGGAAAGGGAGACAGGCAGCTGGCTCAATGATTTTATTTTGCCTCATGAAAGATGCTAGGATTAGTTGTAATCCACCAATGTATTTCAAACAACCATGTACAAGCTTTTTCAGTAGACCTTTGCCCTCTTATCTGACCTACCAAGAAAAGACCTTTTTTCAACCCTTAAAAGGCATGCTTACAACTCGTCCCAAGGGAAAAGCTCTAGGAGCATGACATTTTATTTACGAGCGGGCCTTTCCAGTCCTCAAATGACTGCAATATAGGGCGGGCTGGAGAGATAGCATGGAGGTAGGGCATTTGCCTTGCATGCAGGAGATAAGGGGTTCAAATCCTGGCATTCCATATGGTCCCTCCCTGAGCCTACCAGGAGCGATTTCTGAGCATAGAGCCAGGAGTAACACCTCTTAGCAATGCCGGGTGTGACCCAAAAGAAACCAAAGGGAAAAAAAAAAGATTGCAATATGGACTGGAGAAAAGAGATCCAAATTCAGACTAGAACTTGGAATGTATCAAAAAAATAAAAGAAGACTACTTGCAGAGGACGAGAAGAAAAAAAAACCAGGTACACATAGATCCAAAAAAGACCCAAAATATTAAAAAAAAAAATCAAATTCCCCCGCAAAGCCATTCATTCTAAGAGTTAGGCCAGGGAAAAAAGAAACCAGCAGGCATGCTCACTTCCGGCAGGCTTGACAGCTCCCATTGCGCATGCGCAACGCCATGGGGAACAGCCGGCGCGGCCCGAATGCGCATGACCGGAAACGACGTTGCCACTAAACCGGAAATGGCATGGAGCGGCTCTGACAGCGAGCCGCCGCCGCTGCCACCCGGGAAAGACATGCCCTGAGGTAAAAGCTGCGGCGTGGAAGCGCGGGGACGAGATTCCTAAAGGGATGAAGTCGCGCGCCAGGGGAGAACGGTACCTACATCTTCGCCACTCGCCATCCGCCTTCACCAACTGATCCACCAGCCCCGGGTCCTTGAAGCGTTTCTCTTGCGTCTCTCGAATAAGGGCCGGGTCTCCTCCTTTATCCTCCCGGAACAGATCCAGATCCAGCACCATCTTGCCCTGCTGCTCTGAAGGGCTCCAAAGCTGAGGCAAACTGAGAGCCTGATCGCCTCAGCTAGTGACCGACGCACTGCGCATGCGCACTGGCCCCGCCCATCTGCGCACGCGCGGTTGTGGGAAAGGCGCCATATTTGGAGGCGTGGCCTTGAGGAGGGCGTGGTCAAGTTGGGCGTGGCTTTCCGGCCTGCCATCTTGGGTGGTACTGCAGCATCCATCCTCCCTCTCTCTCTCCAGCTTTTTTTCCTGCAGGGAAGATCTGACTGCTTCCCTCCTCGTAAAAGCCTTGGTTTGGCTTCCTTCTCCCAATATGTGCGAGCTCCTCCAATTGATGCCAGATTCTGTTTGACTAGGTTGGTAGGAATCTGTGCTGATCTTGAGACAAGATGACTGTATATATATTCTTTAATTTAATTACTTTTTTAAAATTTATTTAAAGAAAGTGCATCACACAGTTGACATAACTGATCATAATACATTTATATGCAAAATTCTGTTTGACTAGGTTGGTAGAAGTTGGTGCTGATCTTGAGATAAGATGTCTGTATATGGGCCCGGAGAGATAGCACAGCGGGCGTTAGCCTTGCAAGCAGCTGATCCAGGACCAAAGGTGGTTGGTTCGAATCCCGGTGTCCCATATGGTCCCCCGTGCCTGCCAGGAGCTATTTCTGAGCAGCCAGGAGTAACCCCTGAGCACCGCTGGGTGTGGCCCAAAAACCAAAAAAAAAAAAAAAAAGGATGTCTATATATATTTTTTTTAATTAAAAAATGCATCACACAGTTGACGTAACTGATCATAATATATTTGTTTTTAGGAAGACCCAAAGCAACATAATTTTTTAAAAAGATAGAAAATTTAAATAAAAAGATGACTGTATTTTATCTTTTTTTTTTGTTTTGTTTTGTTTTTTTGTTTTTTTGTTTTTGGGTCAGCACTCAGGAGTTACTCCTAGCTCTATGCTCAGAAAACACTCTGGCAGGCTCCGGGACCATATGGGATGCCGGGATTCGAGCCACCATCCTTCTGAATGCAAGGCAAACAAATGCCCTACCTTCATGCTATCTCTCCGGCCCCTGTATATTTTATCTAATTTTATGGCACACTGATGCTGGCTCAGAGCTTACTCCTGGCTTCTGCTCAGGAATCACTTCTAGTAGTGCTCAGGGGAAACCATATGTAATGTGATTCTCGAATCTGAGTGGAAAGGATGCACTTAACCTCTGGCTCTAGTTCTGGAATCTTTGACAAAGACATGAGTCTTTCTAAGGGGCAACTGTTTAGTAGATTAAAGATAGGAGATACAAGGTACTTGGTCTTTTTTGAACAAAGATTTCACAATGTTTCCATTTTAGAATGGTTACACCTTTCACAGTGAAACATTCTTAATTTCTGATGGGAACCAAACTATAGAATAGTGTCCCTAAAAGAACAAGATAGGATCATCCTTCAACCCTACAAAGTCCTGGCTTCAGTGCCCTGAAGTCGTGTGCCAAGGTCTTTTGGTTTGGTTTGGTTTTGGTTTTGGTTTTTTTTGGCCACACCCGTTTGGACGCTCAGGGATTACTCCTGAGCTCAGAAATCACCTCTGGTTTGGGGGGGGGGGGACGACCATATAGGATGCCGGGGGATCGAACCACAGTCTTTCCTAGGCTAGCACGTGCAAGGCAAACGCCTTACCTCTAGCGCCACCTCTCTGGCCTCAGGTGTGCTAAGGTCTTTTTGATCTTAGGTCACTTGCATGGACTGCTGTGACGAGGCTACATTGTTCTATCCTGGCCCTGCAACAGGCCTTTGCAGCCAGCTCTGAGGTGAAGATGAAGCTAATCCAATGATAACATTAACAGCAAGAGATCCAGGGAAGGAAAGGCGTCTTTTGTATTTGCTCCCCTTCCTGGTTCATCTTGCAGACAAAGTGAGATATAAAATGTGGGAAAGAATATAGGGTGCTGTAGCCTCTGAAGCCTGTCTTCCAAGAACTTGAAGTTTCTTGATACTTCCAAGTGCAAAATGACATCATGACAGTGAAAGCACTGCCCATTCGGATCGTCTACTAAGTGGTCTTCAGTTTGCACTGGGTTCAGATCTAGGGAGGAGGCCAATGGGTCAACCCTTTAAGTAATCCCTCAGTGTAACTGGAATGGTGACCTTAAAGTTCTGGCCTCTTCAAATTCTCATAAAAATTCTCATATTGGGCCAGAGAGATAGCAGCAGGTTGGAGCACAGACTTTGTATGTAGGTGGTCTGGGTTCGATCCCTGACATTCATGGTCCCCTGAGCACCAAAGCACCAAGCCCTGCTAGATGACTTCAGCTATACCATTTCCTTCGGGATATTATCCAAACACAACTTACAAAACCCTTTGTGATGTGTCATGTGCCAGCATCTCTGTTACATACATGCCATCATGTGTTATCCTGAGTCAGGAAAATAGCCAGTGCAAGTGGGACGTATAAATGATCCAAGTCACAAAATACTCATCTTTTGGGCTGGAGTGATAGAACGGTGGGTAGGATGATTGCTTCTATGTGGCCAACCCAGATTCCATCCTCAGCATCTCTTTTGGTCCTCTAGGTACCACCAGGAGTGATTCCTGAGTGCAGAGCCAGGAACACACCTTGAGTACCACTGGATGTGGCCTCAAAAAAACCCAAAAAACAATGTTACTTAGCTTCTGAGTGAAAGAATGTTCTCTTGGGGCCAGAGAGATAGTATAAGGGTTAAGGTTCTTGCCTTGAATATGGTAGACTCCAGTTCAGTGCCGGGAGCTGCATATAGTCATTCTCCTGTGCCCCACCAGGAGTGGTTCCTGAGCACAAAGCCCTAAACAGCCAGTGTGGCCCAAAAATCAAAAAATAAAAATGTTCTCCTATGCAGAGATCATCACTTCTAAGACATTACACCTGTTCTTTGTATGAAGCACATGCTGTGTTGTAAAAAGATGTTACAGATGTTAAAAACCCTAAAAGGTGAGAATAAAGACCAAGACTTGTGCTGTATTGTTTGGAGCCAAGAAAACCCAGGATGAAGAACCAAGCGACTGATCATGTCCATCTAATTATAAGACATTTACATAAATAAAATGGCACCCTTCCATGCCTTTTGCCATGGTAACTTCTGGGAGTGGCCAAATATGGTCAGAATCTGGGTTATCCTTTACTCCAGGAGTCATCCTCCTTCCCTGAAACATCATGTGACTTTTCCATCTTTAATTATTAGCCCTATTCCCGTACTTACATAACCATGAAATTTGTATAGAAATGGTGCTATGCTCTTTGGAATATGCTGTACTCTGACTCTTAAGAATGTAGTATTACTTTTAGTCCTTAATAAATTTTTTGGGGGGTTGTTTGGGCCACACCCAGTGATGCTTAGGGGTTACTCCTGGCTATGTGCTCAGAAATTGCTCCTGGCTTAGGAGACCATATGGGATGCTGGGTATTGAACCAGTGTTCGTCCTGGGTCAGCCACGTGCAAGGCAAACACCCTGCTGCTGTGCTATCGCTCCAGCCCCAATTTTTTCAAACTTTTTATTATTTTTCTAGTTGGCTTTGAATTCTTTCCTGTGAAGGAAAAACAAATCTGGCACCATTATAGAATCTGAGGACTGTAATAACCCTGACCAAGCACTTCCCGCTGCAGTCCTGCCTCATATTGCTCTGTCCTAGAAACTCAAACTCCCCTTTCTTGCCTGTGAGGGTTTTTTTTTTTTTTGGGGGGGGGGTTTCATACCTGGCAGCACTCAGGGGTTACTCCTGGCTCTATGCTCAGAAATCGCTCCTGGCAGGCTCGGGATACCATATGGAATGCCGGGATTCGAACCACTGTCCTTCTGCATGCAAGGCAAGCACCCTACCTCCAAGCCTTCTCTCCAGCCCCGAGGTTTTTTTTCCTTAATATTTTTTTTATTGGTTTTTGGGCCACACCCAGTGCTGCTCAGGAGCTACTCCTGACTCTGTGCTCAGAAATCATTCCTGGCAGGCTCGGGGAACCATATGGGATTCTGGGACCAAACTGAGTTCATCCTGGGTCGTCTGCGTGCAAGGCAAACACCCTACTGCTGTGCTATCACTTAGGCCCTTGCCTCTGAGTTTTTAATGCCTGTGAGCTCCTTCCATCAGCAGTTTTTTTTCTCTCCTTTTTATTTATTTATTTATTTATTTATTTATTTATTTATTTATTTATTTATTTATTTATTTATTTTTGGTTTTTGGGCCACACTGGCGATGCTCAGGGGTTACTCCTGGCTCTCTGCTCAGAAATCACTCCTGGCAGGCACGGGGACCATTTGGGATGCTGGAATTCGAACCACCATTAGTTCTGGGTCAGCGCTTGCAAGGCAAATGCGCTACCGTTGTGCTATCTCTCTGGCCCCTCTCCTGTTCTTTTAAATTGGTTCCTTCTTCCTAGAAGTCTCTCTCTCTCTCTCTCTCTCTCTCTCTCTCTCTCTCTCTCTCTCTCTCTCTCTCTCTCTCTCTCTTTCCTTTCTCTCTTCTCTTCTCTCTTTCTCCCCCCCCCCCCCGCCCCCCCAATGTTCTGAACCTTTCAGTTCCCATAGCAATTTTATCACACGCTTTCAGGAGAACCTGACAATCTAATCTTCAGTTCTCAGCTCGCCTGTTCCCTTATTTCAGAGAAGCACATCAACAAAAGAAGTTCATGTTCCCTTTAAAGATGAGCCTTTTAAAAATAACACAGGTTAGGGAAAGCTGCCAGGATGGGCAGGGTGGTTTGAACAAGGTGTCAATTCTCTTATCACACTGTACCCTTTGGAAATTGCATTTTATATAGACAGGTTAACCAGCACTACCATGGTTTCAGATTCTCCTTGATTCATATCTTCTAGAGTTAACTTTTTTTGTGTGTGTGTGGTTTTTGGGTCACACCCGGCAGTGCTCAGGGGTTATTCCTGGCTCCAGGCTCAGAAATTGCTCCTGGCAGGCACGGGGAACCATATGGGACGCCAGGATTCGAACCGATGGCCTCCTGCCTGAAAGGCAAACGCCTTACCTCCATGCTATCTCTCCCGCTCCTAGAGTTAATTTTTGTTGTTGTTGTTGTTGTTTTGAGGGGGAGTCCCAAGCTTCCAAGCAAAGTTCAAGCAGAGTCCATTCTGGCAATTTTCAACCCAGGGTTCAAATCCTACAGTTTGATGCTGCTTGGGCCCAGCAGTGCTAGGGGCCAGCAGGACCACCTGGGAATGCTTAGAAATCATTGGCATTACAACTTGTTGGTATTGGGGATCCAGGCCTTTATGAACCAGGTATGCAATATATTTTTGGTTTGGGGGCCCATTCCTAGGGGTGCTCTGAGTTGGTGCTAGGACCTGAAACACACACACACACACACACACACACACACACATACACACACACACACAACATACACACATACCCTCTGAGCTACAGGGCAGGGAATTTTTACTACTGGCAATATCTCTTTGAATAAAAGCTATTTGAGAATAAGGGTTGGGAAGGAGGGAGGGGGCATTGGTGGTGGGAATGTTGCACTGGTAAAGGGGGTGTTCGTGACTGAAACCCAACTACAATCTTGCTTGTAATTGTGGTGCTTAAATAAAGGTGATTTTTTTGGGGGGGGGCCACACCCGGTGCCACTGAGGGGTTACTCCTGGCTATGGGCTAAGAAATTATTATTCCTGGTTGGGGGACCATATGGGATGCTGGGGATCAAACTGAGGACCATCCTGGATCAGCCACATGGAAGGCAAATGCCCTACCACTGTGCTATCACTCCAGCCCTTAAATAAAGATTTTATATAGGGCCCGGAGAGATAGCACAGTGGTGTTTGCCTTGCAAGCAGCCGATCCAGGACCAAAGGTGGTTGGTTCGAATCCCAGTGTCCCATATGGTCCCCCGTGCCTGCCAGGAGCTATTTCTGAGCAGACAGCCAGGAGTAACCCCTGAGCACCGCTGGGTGTGGCCCAAAAACCAAAAAAAAAAAAAAGATTTTATATATATATAAAGGATATCCAGCCTTGGGGTTTACCTGGTTTTCTTAAGTGTCACAGTTTAAGAAAGTTTAAGAAGTTTAAGAAAATAAAAAGAGGGTCAAGTGAGAATTGATACACGAGAGATTGGACCAAACAAGGCACATGCTCCACCACTGAGCTACTTCTTTCATTAAGAAAACCCTGCATGGGTTTCTTAATTAACTTTCTCCTTTAGTTCTTTGCCCAGGGGCCACATCTGGCTGTGCTTAAGTCACTTACTCCCAGTTCTGTGCTCAAGGGTTCTTCCTGTTAGTGCTAGGGGCCCAGAGCTGGTATTGAGAGTTGAGTTGAACCAGACAACCATGTGCAAGGCAAGCTCTTTACTCCCTCTCCTATCTCCCTGACCTAAGACTTTTCCTTTAGTTCTTCTAATGAGAATATGAATCACTTAAGGGAATGATATACCATAGCACAATGGTATAAACAAATACCTTAGTGTAATACCATAGCATAAATACTTCCTTTATGTCCCTTTTTGGGCTTCAAGCCTTTCTTGACCTGGGCCTCACTTACCTTGTCCTCCCCCTTGCTAGCTTTCACACCCAGTTTGAATTGGCTAGCCAGGAGAGTTGAATTTAGGCTACCAGCACACACAGAGGGGTCCAGGAGGGGCCAGTCCCTGCCTTCATCCCCAGCCTCTCTATGGAGATGGTAAGCTGAAGGCATATAACCAGGAAAACTTCCAGTTGGCCCTTCCCTTCAACAGAGGCTTGAGAAAAGGGTTTTCAATTCAGGGAGGTGTGATGAGTGGAAGCAGCTCCAGCGTGGGTACTGGACCTTTTGAAAACCAAGTTGCAGGCAAGGGAGTCATATACATACAAATTACGGGTATATTTGGCAGGTCTGAGGCAAGCAGAAAGAAGGGTTTGGTGTTCCATAAAAAATAAAAAACCAAAGCAAACCACAAAGATCAGCAATTCAATCTTCTGATAAGGCCACAGTGAAGAGGGTGTTGCAGGAAGCTGGCACCCCCAAGTGCCACAGGTTTGCAAGGTGACGCCACTGGGAGGAGGCAAGGCAGTGCCTCTTACAGGTCCATGTCTGGGCCTCCCGATGATGTCTTCAGTGGCACTGAATCAAATCCATCAGGCGTTCTCTGAAAGAGAGATGGTGACAGGAGCTGGCTGCCACAAGGGCACAGGGTGGGAGCCAAGGAGAGAAAAGGAAAACAGGTAACGGAAGGAAGCCTTCTGGAAGGCCTACTCTCTCAGGCTATTCTTCTTCTTGATCTCTTTAGTCACAGGAAGAACAAAAGCTTTCCTACTTCCCGCTTTGCCTCTTTGCTGAATTCTACAAGTTCAAGGAAGACTCATGGATCTCAGGGTAAATTGCTCTCCTCTTGGTTAAATATATATGCGTTTATTATTATATATTTATGTGTGTATGTATATATGCATTTATTATGATATATTTATGTGTATATGTATATATGCATTTATTATATATTTATGTATATATATTATGTATATATGTGTATATTTTATATATATAAGCCCAAGGCCAAGGAGTGGCCCTAGCACTCAGCACAAAGGGAATGAAATTCAGCTACATAACCACATCTTCCTTCACCTTCCCTCCCCCTCTCTACCCTCCCAGACACTTCATCTTGGATGAGTGGGTTCAGGGCAGCAATGGGGTATAGGTTTGAGGGCCATATCCTGGGAAAAGCTACTGGGATTTGCCCAGCTGGCTTTACATCCAGTGATGACGTCTGTGCTTCGTTTATGAGCTTCAGACTCACTCGCCCTCCGGCCTCCGCAAATCCAGCTCTGCCAGCTGGGAATTGTTTCCTGTTGAGAACAACTGGGACTGACTGATGACTCAGACCCCCACCTTCAACTTAGGACCAGACATCTAGAGGACAGCACCCCATCTTGGTCCAAGAAGAGCCTGGCTACTCTTAGAAATGGATTCATGAGGCTGAAGAGAGTAAAATGGGGAGGGCGCTTGCCTTTCATGTAGCAGAACTGGATTCAAACCCTGGCACCCCATGTGGTCCCCCAAACCTGCCAGAAGTAATTCCTGAGCACACAGCTAGGAGTTAGCCCTGAACATCGCAGGGTGTGTCCCCAAAACCAAAGACTAGGGCTGGTAGAAGAGTGTTACAACACAGTTGTAACAGGTCACAGTTGGTCTTTCATCTCTGCCTCCGTTCCTCTCTGCCCCAGGCACCCTCTTCCCTCTGCATCAAAGACCAGGATGGTGGTAGCAACTGATTGTGACTGGGCTCAATGATGCTTCTGGAGATTTGTAGGATAGAGGGCCAGTTGGAAGAGGATGGACCTGGACAGGAATGGCTGTGAGCCCCAATAGAGGGAGGGTCTACTGTCTTAGCAATACACAAGAAAATAGCTGGAATTTTTAAGGTGCAGGAACAGAATAGAATGGGCAGCAGAGCAGGGGTCCCAGCGCATGGTAGGCTGTTCAATATCCCAGGACCGGGGGTGCATAGCCAAGTTCCCTACCTTGGAAGTGAATGATTTGATCTTCCCGAAGAGTGACTTCTTGCTGGTGAAGATGAGTTCATCCTCTGCATCCTCGCCCTCCATGATGGCGCAGCTATCGGCTGCAGGCAGGTCGTAGTCCTTGAGGTTGGCATTCATCACCAGCTTGGAATACTTGTACTCTAGTCTGTGGCACAGACATGGGGAGAACAGGCAGGAGGCTATCAGGAGATACCTAGAGATGGCCACAAACAGCTGCACTGCCTTAAAAGGCGGCCCAAAACATGGGATCAGGCTGAGCCTGGAGCTAGGGAATCTTGGTTCTTAGTTCAGCAGCCATTTGTTCTAAGTGTGCCTATTTCTGAGATCCAGGCCCTTGACTTGCTTCCCCCAGACCCAAAGACGGGTCATGGCCAAAGGTTGCTCCTGAGCACAGAGCTAGGTATAGCCCAGAGATGCCTTCAATGCCACCCAATATCCCCACCCTTCTCCCCATCCCAATACCACTGGAATCAGGAAAACCATTCCTTTGTGTTGTAAATAATAAGGACAAATCAAGGCTACTCTTTGCCTTTTCTTTCAAGATTCTAACAGTCATGTAGAGATTCCATTTGGCACCATCCCTGTCCAGGACGATGACACCATAAGTGGCTTGAAAGATCTCTCTCTGGTCTGTGGCCAATTGTCCAAAAATATTCCAAAGCTTATACTCTGGGACTTTCCAAGGTCAGGCCCTGTCCATCCCTTCCCAAACACCAATGCTAGCATCCCATTAGATACTTTTGGTTCTTTTTCCAAAAGTAACAGGTCAAGACGGTGAGTAGGATGGCAAGACAGGTGCCGGTGGAGATGCCCACTTTCAGCCAGAAATCGATGGTTTTGCAGATGGTGACTCTCTGCTCAGGCAGGGAGATGCCTCCGGCACATTGTTTTGGTTCTCGCCATACATAAGTCGTTTTCTGTAGAGAAGGGATAAAAAACAAACCGTCAAACTCAGTTACCAGTTATCACCTTCCCTCCTCCCCTAGATGGGGACAGCTACCTGGATCCCGGCCACGCAGCTGCTGACGATGGCATGGTAGTCAGCTGCTGAGCAGAGTGGGCAGGCGGCCACGCTCTCCCACAGGAAGTGGAAGCTACAGCCATCACAGGTCCCCTCAGAGCAGGCGCTGGCAGGGTTAAAGAAGACAGGAGTGCTCATCTTCTATCCATATCAGTGGGGAAAATCCAGCTGGAGTCCTGCCATCTCATAGCTGACCTGCATCATTCTCTATTGGCTAGTCTGTGGGCCCCACCAGGATCCCTGCAACTAGTTCTCTTTTTGGGGGCCACATCTGAGAGTGCTCAGGAGTTACTCATGGCTCCTGGCAGGTTTGGGGGACCATATAGGATGCCAGGAATTGAACCCTGACCCATCCTGGGTTGTCTTCGTGCAAGGCAAATGCCCTATTGCTGTCCTATCACTCCAGCCCCACAACTAGTTCTTATATGAGTTAATTCTCCCAGTCACCTGGTAGGAATAGGCCTTCTCTTCCCCCACTCCCACCCAGGGCTTCCCTGGGGCTATGCATGGTGTCTGGGAGCTGGCACATCTCTCTAATTAACCACTTAGAGGTGTCTGCTCTCCCCATACATGCAGGACATTTGGCAGAAGGCAGTCTTCTGGTGCTTCCTCAGGGATGGATTAAGAATGGACTTTAGGGGCCAGCGAGGTGGCGCTAGAAGTAAGGTGTCTGCCTTGCAAGCACTAGCCAAGGAAGGACCGCAGTTCCATCCCCCGGAGTCCCATATGGCCCCCCCCCCAAGCCAGGGGCAATTTCTGAGCGCTTAGCCAGGAGTAATCCCTGAGCATCAAACGGGTGTGGCCCGAAAAACCAAAAAAAAAAAAAAAAAAAAAAAAAAGAATGGATTTCTGGCTCTTTGGGTATTAATATCACCGTTTATGACATAGACTGCTGCTGTGTTAAGATCTGCTTGATTCCCTGTTCTACCAACCGTTTATTAGAGTTGCAATTCTCAGACCTTCCTCAAAACTCAGGAATTACTCAAGCTATTTGGGGTGGGGGGCTGTTGTGATAGTACAGTAGGCAGTGTGTTTGCCTTGCATGTGTCTAACCCGGGTTCCATCCCCAGCATCCCATATGGTACCCAAGACTGCCAGGAGTGACTCTTGACTGCAGAACTAGTAATAGTAATAGTAATAGTAATAGTAAGCCCCAAGCACTCTGGGTATGGCTCCAAAACTAATATATGTTGACATTATGTGGGAAAAAAGTGGGGGTAGGGTACTATGTAGTAATCAAATTAATTCTTGATTTAGTGCCTTGGCAGTTACACTCAGGACTGGGGCTTTTAGGGTTTATTTTGTTTGGTTTGGCCTTTGAGTTTTGGGTTACACCCGGCGAAGCTTAGGGGTTACTCCTGGCTCTGCGCTCAGGAGTCATTCCTGGCGGCACTTGGGAGACCATGTGGAATGCCAGGGATCCAACCTGGGTCGACCACATGCAAAACAAATGCCCTACCTGTTGTACTATCACTCCAGCCCTGAGAGCCTTTAGTTATTTAGGCGATTCCTAGCATCAACAAAACTTTCCTCATCCTAATTATACAAGTATATTCCAAATATCCTGAGAAGTCCTCAAGTGCCTCACCTAATCCTCATGATAACCCCCTGAGGAATTTAATTATTGCTTCATTTTCTAGATAAGGGAGAGGCCTAAGGAAGGAAAGAAATGAATCCATGGTTACGATTTAGATTTTGTTGTCAAACTTAGTTGTCAGCCACTGTGCTCTGTATCTTTCTTTCCCCAGTATGGCCTGGGGATGTGAGGAAATACTTTTCTCTCTGCCACATTCTTTTTTGGGGGAGCTTTGGGTCAAACCTGGCAGTATTCGGGACTACTCCTAGCTCTATGCTCCAAAGGGACTTCTTATAGTGCTCAGATGCTGTGTAGTGATTGGGGATTTGAGTCAGGGTCCTCCAGGGGGAGCCAGGCAAGCACCTTAACACCATATGATCTTTCTGGCCCTCTACCTTGTTCCTGTCACTTGATGGAGGAGGATTGGGAGACATGATTATGTCCCAAGAGCTCCTGAGAAATCCTTATGTGTCTCATTTAAAAGTTGTAGGCCTGTTTGTTCTTTTAGCACTTTTCCTCTGAGGAAGGAAGAAGCCTGTGGAAGGGAGATGTGGAACCCTTTACCTGGGTATTGATAGAGTTCCAGGGACAGGTTTTAGCGGACTACATCGGACCCGAACGGTGGCTGACCTCCCGGAACTGCAGGACTTGGTCACATCACTGGATCTGCAAAGAAAGCCCCATTGCTTGTTGATGAAGAGTCACTCATTTGTGCCACTGAAGAGCCAACAAGTGCAGCCAGCATGGATCAGTTCCCTCACTTGGGGAAGTCACAGCATGGGCTTTAGTATGACATTCCAGGGTGGGTGTATATGAGGAGAAGAGATTGGGAGATCCTAGCCAGTGAAAACAGTGGCCTCAGATACAACTTGTGTAGGCCTAAGTCATGTAGAGTCCCACATGTGTGAAAGGAAGATAACTATGGGGACTCCTGGTTCTTTTCCCTGCTTCTAGGGCCAGCATGCCCTTACTGATACCCAAAAAGCTGGGCTCAGGAGAGCCTCAACTTTAGCTATCAGTTCTGGGCACAAATGCTAAATCTGGGATTCATTCTGGTTTGGGGCAGATAGAAAGGGATGTAGCAGAAACTGTAGGGGAAGTGGGGAGGAGCCCTCTATTTCACTTGCTTCACCTATAAAAGAAGATCACATCCTGGATTCCTGTGGATTCTGGGGGGAAGAGTTCAGCTGGGGACAGGATTCCATCCAGAGTTATATCTGTTGTCACTCCTGCCAATGGAGAGCACCCAATTAGTTCTCACTTGAGGTGAGATATGGACTCCACTCTGGTATGGAGTCACCTGGAAAACTCCTGAGGGACAGCAGCCAAGATGGGTCAAAGCCCCCAGGGGAATGGAAAGAAAACAGGTCTGGGGCCTTTCACCTGGAACCTAACCTGTTGGCTACGCTCTCTTTCAGTCATACTGTGGGGTCACTCACCCAGTAGGCGGTCGGCAAGGCTGACAGGCTGCAAGGACACAGCGGTCTTATAGCCTGTCACCAGTGGTGGAATGATGACAGCCTGGCAGATGTAGGCAGAGATGACTTTGGAGGAACCCACTGCACCTTCAGGGACCCGGAGGTCAGTGACGTTGTCAGTGCACACGGCCAGTTTCTTACCCTGGGGTGTGTGACAGGGGCATGGATGAAGGAGGGAACAGTCAGAGGTACCCCCAAAAGGGAAACAGTGGGGGTTTTTTAGTGTTTTTTTTTTCACTTTTACTCTATAGGGTTTCGCCTCAGATCTAATTGTGAGCAAATTAATGAGAAAAGAAGCCAGAATTAAGGCCCAGGTACCCTTGTTTCTGGAACTCTGGCCTAACCCTGCCCTCTTTTTCCCCCCAGTATTTTCCTTCAAATCAATGGGAAATATAGGGTGAGCTGTGATTGTTATGGAGGTTGCTGATGTAGAGAGCTAATCTACCTGCCCACCTGTTAAGGACCTTCCCTCCTCATTTTTTTCTAGACAAGACACTGAAACATATAATTGGATTTTTCTTTTCTTTTTTTAATTTTAATTTTTGGTGTTGAGGTAACACCTGGCAGTGCACAGGGCTTACTCCTGGCTTTGCACTCAGGGAGCACCTTGAATGGGCTTGGGGAATCATGGGATGCCAGGAATCGAACCAGAATTGGACACGTGTAAGGCAAACACCCTTCTCACTATACTATTGCTCCAGCCTGTTTATTTTATTTTTAGGGTCATACCCAGCAGAGCCTCTTGCCTGTAAAGCCTGTACTCAGACCCTTGTACTCTCTCTCTAGCCCCAGGGGTTCCTGTATTAATCTAATCACCATAGACATACCCTTCCATGCATGTTACAGAAAATGGGAAGAAACTCAGTGAGGGCCTCTGTGTCAGGACCTGAACACCATATAGAGAAGAAACTAAAGGTTCAGGATGCTTTAAATTGGTCACCTTTGAAGCTGACTTTCCAGCTACGACTCATGGCTTATTTGTGATGGAGTAACTCTGCAGTAGGGGTAAGGGGCTTTATAGTTCTCCGTTGGAATTTTGGACCCTAGGTATGTGCAACTGCATGACAAGGCTTGCTGATAAGATTCTCTGCGTAACTGATAAGGCCTGTCATGCTATTTACCTTCGTACTACTAGGAATATATGGAGGTGAACCAAAACCCATTTTTTGTTTTTGTTTTTGGGCCACACCCGGTGACCCTCAGGGGTTACAGCTGTGCTATTGCTTCAGCCCCTGAAAACCCATTTCTTTTATCCATTTATTATTACTCTCTTTTACTGTTTAAAAAACAAGTGACAAGCACTATTCTCTCCACACTCTGCTGTTTGAAGGAAAACAATTTCCTCCTGGCTGGTTTTCACTCATCAGTTGGAGGGACTGAGGGCCAGGTAGGAACAAATAAGAACCTTGTGTGTGAATGCTTTTATTTTCTTCATTAAAAATTTGGAAATTGGGGGCTGGAGAGATAGCATGGAGGAAGGGTCTTTGCCTTGCATGCAGAAGGATGGTGGTTCGAGTTCCGGCATCCCATATGGTCCCCTAAGCCTGCCAGGAGCAATTTCTGAGCAGAGAGTCAGGAGGAACCCCTGAGCACTGCCGAATGTGACCCAAAAAAAACAAAACAAAACAAAAAAAAAAAAAAAGGAAATTATGACTTGGACGGAAGTTATAACGAGAGGAAAGAAGCCTCTGGGATAACAGTCATTTGTAATCCCTTAAGTCTCCAGAAGTGCCTGTGACTTTTTCCTGTGTCCATGTCTGGGCTCTGATCTATGGGTATCCCCTTGCCATTCCCATGCATGGAAAACTGTGCCCTGAGCCCTCTGCCCCTTACCTCGTTCCCACAGAGACTTAGAGTGAAGTGATGGAAATACTTCAGCCCTTTGGAAGTGAAGCTGGGTCCTCCAACCAGAGAGGTCGTATTTGCCAAAGCCCAGAAGTTGTAGTTGAGAGTCTGGGAGGGGGTTTTGACTGAGAAGGTGCAGTCGTTGTAGCATAGAGAATGGATCTGAGGGGGAAAGGACACTTCAGGCTGTGGCTGAGGTCGAGCCTCCTCCCTGCCCAGGGTAGGAACTAACCTTCTATCCCTGCCTTCACCCAGCATGTGGGGGTGAAAGAAGAGGAAAGCTAGGATTAGGGAAAAGGTGGACCTTAAGAGAAAGGAGTTCATGGGCATCTTGCCACTGAAATCCAGATGGGGCTTCTGTTTCCCATAGACCCTTGTAGAACACTTGGAGCGCACATGCACTGTGTGTGTGTGTGTGTGTGTGCCTATGTCTGTGCACACACATGTGCATGAGTTTGCACCTTCACACTCCATCCCTGGCACCACTAGGAACATAAGAAGATGGTCAGGTAGGCTCCAAAGAGATAGGCAGGGGTCAGTCTATTGCTCAATTTATGGTCGTGCTGGAAGAAGGTATGAACCAGCCTTTTAGGCATGTGGCCATGTGTTGTGAGTAACTGGATCCAAGTTCAATTGAAAGTACAACTCCTGGTTGTTGGACTGGGTCAGAGTCAGATGGTCTATGGGGCTGACATAATGTCCATCTGCCCACAAAAAAGACAACACTGGGGTCGGAGCGATAGAACAGTGTAGGGCATTTGCCTTGCATTCGCCGACCCAGAGGTACCTGGGTTCAGTTCCTGGCATCTCATATGGTCCCCCGAGCCTGCCAGGGGCAATTTTTGAGTGAAGAGCCAGAAGTAACCCCTGAGCAATGCAGGGTGTGGCCCTTAAAAAAAAAAAAGAAATAGAAACCCTGGAATGTTGGGCTCTGGCAAAGGAGGGAAACAGCTCATGCTCCTGACAATAGGTCAGAGGGAAGGAGACTAACACTGAACCACAAGCTTCCTTCCTCCTTCTCTTGAGGTCTCTGCATTGATAGCAAGCCACCTTTGGGCCAAGACTCAGACCTTCCTTTTCTTCTTCTGTCCATGACAGGCCAAGGTCCTGACAACCAACTGCTATAGACTCAAGGCTATAGCATCTCCAGATCCCCTCTTAGGAGCGTGCTAACTGGGGTGAACCTCTCAAGAACCCTGTGGAAGACCTGGGACCCTTGTGGGCTCCATTCAGAGGCAAGGACTAGGTGCAGGGCATCCGGCAGGCACCTTGTTGCTCTGGGTTCCCGGACCACAGGACATGCAGGCTTGGACACCATAGGGCTGGTGGGCTTTCAGGATCGTATTTGGAGGACACGAGTGGCAGGTTCCTGACTCTCGGTCAATGTAGTAGCCAGCAGGACAAGAGGTGCAGGAGGAGCCCAAGTCAGAGGCCTCCAGGGCACAGGGACGACAGTAGGACGCCACCCCGTGGATGACATTGGTGACATTGATGGAGTAGATCTTGGCGACATCGTTGGTGTATTTTCTGCCCTGCACACAGGAGACAAGAAGGGCAGGCAAGGAGGGGCCTGAGGCAGCAGACTCAATTGGGTTCTTGGGAAATGATAAAGAGCCACTTCATCCCGCTTACCCCATGCTGCTTGAGCAAAACCTGAAAGCATTCAACTCCTTTACTCACTGAACAGTAGCTCTTTATGTATACTTTGGGTCATTTAAAAAAAATTTAAAAGGATGCACAGAATTATTTAGTGCCAGAGGGGAAATATGCAGTGGACTCTATTATATGGGCAAAAGAGGCCTTTTCTTTGTCAAAGAAGTATATTTTTAGTGACATGAAGAATATAGACAATATAGGACCATAGAGATATATGGTACAGCGAACCAGACCAGATTTGATTTCTGGCAACCCATATGGTTTCTGAGCACTTCCAGGAGTGATTCCTGAGTGCATAGTTAGTAGTACTCTATAAGGATTCTCTGAGTAGTAAGGTGTGACCCCAAAGCAAAAAAAAAAAAAAAAAAAAGTATAAAGTATATTCCAGATGTTGAGGTTCTCTTTAGAAGGGAAAATTATGGGTTATTTTATTTCTTCTCTCTTGTCTCTTTCTATGTCTAAGTTTTGTTTGTTTGTTTGTTTTAATAATCCTGAATGATCTTGAGTTAAGAAAACCAGATATTTTGGTTATTATTATCTTGTTTTGTTTTGATTTTAGTCCATGGGGGCTTGGGGGAAGAGTTGCTCCCTGCTCTGGGTGGTGCTGGAAATTGAACCCTTGTGCTCAGAGTTATTAAGGATAGTCAAAGCAACAATAGGTTGAGTAGGGCTGGCCTTACCCTAAGGCAGAACATCAGTGGAGCAGCTCACCGGAAATCCTCTGAACAAGGCTCCAACAGTGCTCCTTAGAGGACTGGAATGCACTGTCTCTGCCTGGCTGGCTAGGAACCTTCAAACCCTTGGGTTCTGGAGGGATCGTAGCTAACACTAGGAAGCCTCTTTGTGGGTCTTGAGGGTGCGGAGGAGCTTACTGTGTCATGAAATGTGGTTCTCTGGAAGGCCCAGGTGAAGCTCATGGTCGCATTCTCCTTGATGACAAAGGTGAAAGACTGCTTGCCTTTGCTTCCTTTCCATGTCTCCACAGGAGTGTTGGTCCGAGAGTTCACACCCTGAGCCCCAGACAGACACTTGAGAAGGATACATGGGCTGGGGGCACTGAAGGGTGAACAGGGGTTCATCATGGTGGGACAGACTCAGGTTAGGCAGTAACGTGCCCTGACGCCAGCTTGGGCCCTTGCTGTGTGACTTCACTGCAAGCTGGGAGAAGCCTTCTGTGGGTGCACCCCAGGGGCAAAGGGCTGACCCACTGGTGATCCACAAGCAAAGAAAGGCAGACATACCACCATGAAGTAGAGCTCACAGTTCACAGAACAGATGGTCTCGAAGATAAACGTGATCCTGGCCACCTCTTTATTCTCAGTGTCTGCCAGCATCGACTTCGGAGGTCTTTTTTGGGGGGGGACATAGATGAAAAGCCAGTTAGTGGTAGAGCCCCAGTGGCAGGCATGGGTCTGCTGGGGTCTAGGATTAAGTTCAGAGACTATAGGAGAGAGTGTGGACTTAGTCCAATTCTGCCATTCTCGCTTTGTGACCTTAACTTAGCCCAACTATCACTTCCTCCAGTAAGACTGAGGGCATGATATTTCAGATTTGCCTCTTGTCACTGTGGTGAGAGCCCAGGGTATAGAATTAATGTGAAAGTTGGAGTTAGAGAGATGGCTCAGCGGACTGGAGCACAAGCATGCAAGAGTCCAGGTTCCGTTCCTAGGACTGCATGGTCCCTGGGCACCTCCCGGATGACTCCTGAGTACAGAGTTGGGAGTAGCCCCGAAGTCTAACCGGGTGTGGCCACCCTGAATAACAACAACAAAATAGTAAAAAAAAAAAAAGTGGAAGTGCTTTGCTGACTGCTATATAATAGCACATTGTGCATGCATTCTTTGGCCAGCAACACCAACTGCAGACAGAGCTCTATAGACATGTGGCCCTTAATCCCCAATCCAAACCCAAGGAATCACTCCAGGTTGGACCAGAGTGATAACACAACAGGCAGAGAGCTTGCCATGCATGTGCCGGACTTGTTTAACCCCCTGCACCCTACACGGTTGGATCTTAGAGCCCTGCCAGGAGTGATCCTAGAATGCAGAGCCAGAAATAAACCCTGATCATGAACAGGTGTGGCCCAAAACAAAGCAAACAAACACCCAAAAAAGAATCCGCAGGTTCAGGCCAGTCCTAGGCAATAGGTGAATACACTCAAGGCTTGCAAAGAGAGATTACAATCACCGAGGTCCCGTCTGTCTGTGGCAGTGGGCACTCTGCCCATTGAAAAATATCTTTTGTGGAATATTATCCCTCCCCCCAATGCTTAAAGTTTGCTCTCTTTGCAAACAAAGAATTTATCTGTTCGGTTCTGAGTAATGTAAATTAAGATGGTAAGGGGAATCTTTTTTCTTTTTCTTTTTTTTTTTAAGGGGAAGTTTGGATCACACCAGTCTGGGGATAGAAGAACCCAGGTTGACTACATGTAAATAAATGCCTTCCTTAACTCACCGTCTCACCATACTATCTCTTTGGCCTGGGAATTTGTTTTTTAATTTTATATTATAGTTAACTTTTTTCTTCTTTCTTTTTTGATTTGAGGTAACATCTGGCTGTGCTCAGGACTTGCTTCTGGCACTGGAGCTGCTACTTCCAGCTCAGTATTTAGTGGTTTCTTCTGGTGGTGATTACTGGTAATTCATGTGGTGCTTGGGATTGTACCCAGGTCTCCTGCATTTGAAACATGTGCTCTAGCCCACTAAGCTCTTTTTTGGGTTCTGAGAAAGCTTTTATTTATTTTAATAATTTCGGGGCCACATCCGATTATGTTCAGGGGTAACTAGTTCTGCACTAAAGAGTTACTCCCTGTTGGTGGACCAGATGGGATGCCGGGAACTGAACCCAGGTTGGGCACATATAAAGCAAGTCCCTTACCTACTGTACTATTGCTCCTGCCCCTCCAGAAGAAAGTTTTTTGTTTGTTTGTTTTTATTTTTTTGGCTCTACGCTCAGAAATCGCTTCCAGAAGGCTCGGGGGACCATATGGGATGCCAGGATTTGAACCACCATCCTTCTGCAAGGAAAACGCCCTACCTCCATGCTATCTCTCCGGCCCCCAGAAGAAAGCTTTTAAAGGAGAGAATGGGGAAGCCAAATTGGCAATAGGATGGGGCCGGAGAGATAGCATGGAGGTAAGGCGTTTGCCTTGCATGAAGAAGGATGGTGGTTCAAATCCCGGCATCCCATATGGTCCCCCAAGCCTGCCAGGAGCGATTTCTGAGTGTAGAGCCAGGAGTAACCCCTGAGCAATGCCGGGTGTGACCCCCCCAAAAAATTGGCAATAGGAAAACCCAATCTTTGATTCTCCTTTCTTTTATGATGGGGAGCATCCCAGTGGATTGGGGGGCTATTAGGGCCACTCCATGCCAGCACTTCGGGGCTGTGTAATACCTGAGATTGAATTTAGGTCTATCTCCTTAGTCCTAGCTCCCTCAATCCTTTTGTCTTTTTGTGTCACCCCTAGTGGTCCTGGGCAAATGGGGGAGGGTGCTACTTTCAGCTTATTGCTCAGGAACACAACTCCTGGCAGTGCTGGGTGTCACAAGGTGTAGGGATCAAACCCTGACCTCCCACATTCATAGCACATGCTTAGCTTGTTCAGCTCTCTTTACAGTTCCTCCTCATCCTAAGAGCATGAATGAGCAGAAGTGTTGGGCTGGGATTGAGAAATCCAATTATGACTTTTCTTTCATTGGCTTGCTCCAATTAATCGCCACCTACGCAGCAGACTATCATTCCCACTTATTTTACAGACAATGACAAATCTGAAGCCCGTGAAGACAAGGTGACTCTTCCAAGTTCACAATTAGAGCTTTTAGTCCAGTATGCTTTCCACCATGCCACACTGCCTGCAGTGATGTTTTAGTTTGACTAGTTGGTTTTAGTTTGGGGGACACACCAGCAGTATTCATGACTCTTATGTTCAGGAATCTCTCCTGGTTGTGTTTGGAGGACCATATGCAGTGCTGGGGATTGAACCTGGGTCGAGGATGTGCAAGGCAAGGACCTTAACCACTGTGCTATCTCTGGCTCAGTTTATTTGTTTGGGAGCTGCACTTGACAGTGCTCAGGGGACATTATGCTTGGTGGGATTTGAACAGAACTGTAGCCAGAGCCACATATTTTAAAGTGATGTGTCTTGGGGCCAGAGACATTATGCTTGGTGGGATTTGAACAGAACTGTAGCCAGAGCCACATATTTTAAAGTGATGTGTCTTGGGGCCAGAGAGAGAGAGCATGGAGATAGGGTGTTTGCCTTGCATGCAGAGGACGGTGGTTCGAATCCCAGCAGACCCATGCCTGCCAGGGGCTATTTGTGAGCCCAGAGTCAGAAGTAACCCCTGAGCACTGCCCGTGGGACCCCAAAACCAAAAACAAGAAAAAAAATTAAGTGATGTATCTTGAGATCAGAGATATCATACACCAGGTAGGGTGTTTGCTGTGCAGGCACCAAACCTGTTTTTTTTTTTTTAGGTTTTCGGCCACACCTGGTGATGCTCAGGGCTTACTCTTGGCTATGTGCTCAGAAATCGCTCCTGGCTTGGGGGACCATATGGGACACTGGGGGATCGAACCACGGTCTGTCCTAGGCTAGCGTGCACTTATCACTTGCATTACCCCTCCAGGCCCTGATATTTTCACCTGATGTGGAGGAGGAAGAATTTAACTAACTTTTCAGAATCAAAGAGCAGCAAGAAAGTCAACCATGAAGCATGGAATGCAGCATTTACACTCCCCACGCCCAGCCCTTTCCACACAGGAAACTGGTATGTACGCAAATAGCTGTCGTCAACAGCATTGCAAAGTATGTGTGACCTGGTAGCCTGGGTTTTGCTGTGGCCCTCATTCCTTACCTAAATCCTGGCACCACAAGAGTAAGGATCATGAAGTCATTGTCTGAGGCACCAACAGCCGTATAAATGTGATCTCCAGCCACCTCCCAGCCTGCAGAGGGAAGGGGGAGAGAGAGTATGCGCAGGGTCACTGGGAGGGAGGGAGGAAGGGAAGGAGAGGGAGGGAAAGAGGGAGGAAGAGAGGGGGAAAGAGGGAGAGGAAGAGAGGGAGGGGGAGAGGGGGAGACAGAGAAGAGAGAGGAAAGAGAGGAGGGGAGAGAGAGAGAGAGAGAGAGAGAGAGAGAGAGAGAGAGAGAGAGAGAGAGAGAGAGAGAGAGAGAGCGAGAGCACTACTATCCTTTGAGGCAACACAGCCACTACCCATCAGGAACCATAGCACTCCAGACTATGTTTCAGTTCAGGTTCTGTCCCTGAATGGGGGGTTGGCATAATATCTTCCCGTGCAGAGTGGAATTTTTAAGGAAATGCCTGGTCTATATTAGCATATCCTCCTCCAGACACAGGTCCAGAGAGTTTTGTGAAATTGGAACCTCCCACCCTGTGGGGATGGGGTGAAAGAGAAAGAGAGGAGTGCCAGGAGAGGCCATTACCTGTCATGCCCTTGTACTCAAAGTTGATCCCGCTGAGCACGGTGGTCTCCATGTTCAAAGGTAGAGTGTTCCACCACTTGTACTCGAATCCCACGGCAGGCTCTGTCCCAGCAGGGCAGCGACTGCAGACTAGGGGAACATAAATCGGCACATTCAGTGCTATCTCCCCACTGCTTGTAGCTGGTGTTCCACAGAGGTGGGGAGCCCAGCAGTGGGTTGCTGAGCTCTTTGGCACAGCAGAGTCAAGTTTATTAAAAAACACTATTACTTATTAGGGCCAGAGAGATAGCATGGAGGTAGAGCGTTTGCCTGGCATGCAGAAGATGATGGTTCGAATCCCGGCATCCCATATGGTTCCCCAAGCCTGCCAGGAGCAATTTCTGAGCCTAGAACCAGGAGTAACCCCTGAGCACTGCTGGCTATGATCCTCCACACACACACAAAAAAAAAATAACCACTATATATATATTTTTTTTTTTTGAATGGGGTTGACTTTCCAGCAGCACATGAGAGCATGGAGGCCCTCCCAACAATTCTCAGCCGACCAGAGACAATGCTGCTTGGGTGCTGCAGAGTTTGGGAACCAAACTCCATCCATTTGGAACCCCCTAAGCCCTCCACTATCTCCCTGACCCTGAGAAACATTCTTACAATGTAGTCATGGTCAACAGCCTACCCACTATGTTCCACCATCATAACTCCCCAAACTTAGATGCAGCTTTAAATCTGATATACTCATTATATTGAAAGGTTGCCACCATTTCATCAGTAAATACAGTCACACTCTAGTCGAGCCCCTTTTTGCATTGTTACTGGTTCTGGTGACCTCAGACTAGTCACCCCACAACCACCAGACCTTCTCTCTAGAGTCCTAGACATATTCTGGAAGCTTCTGTCAGGACTCTGGTTTGCACACAAAACCCATCAGGCCTTTTGTGAACATCCTTCTCAGAGGAGGCCTAATCCCTCCCTGGTCCTTCAGGATCCACGCTCAGCTAAGCATCTGAGCACCCAGGCAGCTTGTGTATGTGTGTGGAGGGTGTTGGGGTGCACTGAGAAGGGCAGGAATGCTTTTACCAGAGCCATTGGAGTAGGAGCCGTAAGGGCAGGGCATGCAGGTGCTGTTGGGGGTCTTGAAGAAGCCGGGGTTACAGGGCGGGCAGATGGTCTTTACGCCTGAGGCAGGCAGATTCACTGCCCCCTCTAGGTCCTCCGAACAGATTTTTGGTTGGGCCCATTTGTACATGAGCTGAGTCTGCAGAAAGGGAGAGAGTGGGATTACAGGTCTTTTGGAATTCATCTGAGGGATGGGGTGGGGGGCAGATTATGGCCAATAATGAACAGCTCCAAGCAAGATAGGGAACTTTGTTCTGGTCACTCCTATACTGTTAACAGAGGCCCTGAGCATGGCCAGGTGTGACCCTTATTAAAAATAGAGAAAAGGGGTTTGGAGAGATAGGGTACATGCCTTGCATGTGGCCAACCCGGGTTAGATTCTCAACATTCCATATGGTTCCCTCTGAGTACCACCAGAAATAATTTCTGAATGCAGAGCCAGGATTAACCCCTGAATATGGCTGGATGTGGTCCCCCCCCAAAAAAAAAATAGAGAAAATAATTTAGAAATTTTGTCTTGCACATGCAGCTGGTCTCAGGTACTGTATATGTTCCCCAGAGCCTTGTCAGGAGTAAACCCTGAGCACTGCCAGAAGGAAGGAAGGAAGGAAGGAAGGAAGGAAGGAAGGAAGGAAGGAAGGAAGGAAGGAAGGAAGGAAGGAAGGAAGGAAGGAAGGAAGGAAGGAAGGAAGGAAGGAAGGAAGGAAGGAAGGAAGGAAGGAAGGAAGGAAGGAAGGAAGGAAAACTTGGTCAATAAGTAACCAACTGGATGAAGAATGATCTAATGGGGCTACATGTGACAGAGGGAAGGAGATGGACAGTGGTCCCCAGAGAACCTTTGATTTCAATGTAGGAGCTCATTCTTACTACATCACAGAAAAAAGTGGCCTAATAAAAATTCAAACATAAAGAGGCTTGAAGTGAAACCCTGGGACTGACTGAGTGAGTGTTCCAATGTGTTTCCAGGAGTCTATTAATTTGTTTGTTTTTCTGTGTCTAGAAAGCTGAGAGCATCTGTGAACCAGAGCGCATGACTCTGACTGAGATGGGTGAGACATGACCTCAAGGAGGACCCCTTAGCAAAAATGGCAATCACGAGTCACAGCACCCTTAGATAGAAGCATAAACATCAGGATAAGAGGAGAGATACTGTCATAAGGGACACACTTCCCACAGGAGCCTCAGGAGCAGCGGACAGTCTACTGGCTGTCACATGGGTTCATACGGGGTGACCATGGTCAGCTCAGAGAGCTCTTACATGTATGTGTCCTCATGGTGGAAGCAGTGGCACTGATGGAGCATGAGAAGGCATTTACGAGAG
>NC_064866.1:24639172-24714172 GCF_024139225.1 Suncus etruscus | reverse complement strand
CATTTGGGGATTCAGAGTAGAATAGTTTATATCATCCAATAAAGTTTAATGTATTATGATCCTTACTTTTATTTTGTGAACCAGATACTATATTTCCAAACTCTATTCTCTCCTGAATCTACATGTTGATTTTCCACTGTTACTCTGTAATTTTGAAAAAAAAAATAACTGATCCAATTGGATGATATATTATGAATTTTATAAACAAGGTTATTATGTTTATGGGAACCACTCTCGAGAGTTCTCATGGGGATTTCTGTCATAGGCATAAATGGCTATAAATTATCAGAGACTAGTCACATATGGAATCAAGTATTGAGCCACGATCATTTGAATGAAAGGGAAGCATCTTATCTCCTATGCTATCTCCTTTACTCACCATAAAGATTATTATAAAAGATAAAAGGGTTAGATTTAAAGAAATTCATAATGTGTCTTTATGCATAATATCCGTATATATTAATATTATTGATATTTTTTCCAAGAAAATATGTAGCAACTCAGAAATTTGAAATTTTCCATGCATAATCATGGTTTAGTTCAATGTTGATATAAACTTAGGCATAATTTAAAAATAAGTTACTGCTTATTATAAATATAAATTTAAGGTGTATAATATTCCATTAAATTACGAAATGAGTTATTACTGAAGGAAAGAAATCATGTTGATGTTTCTCTTGCTGATAGTATAATATTAATATTAGAACTCTAACTACAACCCTCATTATATATATATATATGTATATATATATATTTTTTTTGCTTTATGGGTCACATCTGGCAGTGCTCAGGGGTTACTACTGGCTCTGTGCTCAAAAATCACTTCTGGAAGGCATGAGGAATCATATAGATGCCGGGAATCGAAACACCATCCGTCCTGGATCACCTGTGCACTAGGCAAATGTCCTACCACTGTGCTATTTCATTGGCCCTAGCCCTTACTATCTTAAGTATAGTTTATGAAATGTTATTTACAGTTACATTTAATTTAAAATCCCTGATAAAATTGACTGCAAGTATGTAAAATTTATTTTTAATTTAATATTTACTTTTACATGTAGTATTTTGATTATTCTAAATCAAACTATTTCCCAAAGGAAAATGTTATTTTACATGATTTCTATTGATATAATATTGCCACATATTTTGGTATTTATTATAACATGGGTTTAAATATCATGAAACTATCTTGTTCCTAATAATACAAATTTGCATCTAGTAAATTCTATAGTTGTTTCCAAGAGAAAAATGCAGTATTAGAACATTCATAATTGAGATTGTGGTTTAAAATAATAGGTAATTGCATTAGAAATTTGTTATATCTCGCTCTCAAATTTTTTTGTTTGTTTGTTTTTGGGTCACACCGGAAGAGTTCAGGGGTTACTCCTGGCTGTAAGCTCAGAAATTGCTCCTAGCAGGCTTGGGACCATATGGCATGCCGGATTTTGAACCATCGTCCTTCTGCATCTAAGGCAAACGCCCAAACGCTGTGCTATCTTTCCGGCCCCTCTCAAAAAATTTAATATAAAATTTAATTTAATCAGCATGATTCAACAAAGTTGTTCATGGTTAAGTTTCAGGCATACAATATCCCAGCACCCGTTCCAATCAATGTAAATTTCCCACCAACCTAACACCAATTACCCTTTTTTATATTTAAAATTATTTTATTTAAACAAACAAACAAACAAACAAAAACAAAGCTGCAAAGACTTGCAACACCAGGCATTCATTTTGTTTGTTTTTTTGTTTTTATTTGTTTGTTTATCCTTTTTTTCTTCTCTTTCTTGCGGTTGTTGTTTCGGTGATGTTTTTTTGTCATTGCTTGTTCTTTGTTTGTTTGTTTGTTTTTGTATTTATTTTTTCCTGCTTTCTTTTGAATTGATTTTTATAGCCTCCCTCGATGGTGAACCTACGGCATGTGTGCCAGCGGTGGAATGCGAAGGCCTTGCAGCTGGCATGCGGGAAGGGACATTGGGAGGACCCTGCATTGTGCGGCAGTTTGGGCACTCTGGCTCAAAAAGGTCAGCCATCACTGCTAGACAGATTCCTCCCAGTTTTTTATTTTTATTCTTTATTTTTTTTTCCAACAAAACCACAAAATTTGAATCATCTTTTTTTTCCTCATATATTGGGGGGGGGGGAATGGATGGTACCAGGAGCAACCAGTAGTATGAACATTGAGTGGAAATAAAAAATGAACTGCCACTTTGGTAGATCTTCTCTCTCTCTCTCTCTCTCTCTCTCTCTCTCTCTCTCTCTCTCTCTCTCTCTCTCTCTCTCTCTCTCTCTCTCTCTCTCTCTCTTTCTCTCTCTCTCTCTCTCTCTCTCTCTGGCTCTAACTCACTTTCCCCCCCTTCTACACTCCCTCCCTCTTTCTTCTTTTTTCCCCTTTTCTAATTTTTATCAAAATACTGTATTTATTTAAGCACCATGATTACAAACAAGTTTGGAGTTGGGTTTCAGGCATAAAAAAGTACACCCAAAAAAAAAAAAAAGAAAAAAAAAGAAAAGTACACTCCCCTTCACCAGTGAAACCTCGACCAGTAATGCCTATCTCCTTCTTCCCCACCCCGCCTGTCTTCAAGATAGGCATTCTATTTCTCTCATGCGCCATTATCATGATAGTTGTAGTTATTTCTCTAACTGTATTCACCAATCTTTATGGTAATATTCATATCATGGACTGGTCCTATCAAAGCTCATCTCTATTTTCTCTGAGTATTATTATCATACTATCTATTTTTTCTTAAATCCCACAGATGAGTAAGACTATTCTGTGTCTATCTCTCTCCCTTTGATTCATTTCACTCAGCACAATATTTTTCATGTCCATCCATGTATAGGAAAATTTTATGACTTCATTTTTCCTGACAGCTTATGGTATTTTATTGTGTATATGTACCACAGTTTCTTTAGCCATTCATCTGTTGTTGGGCATCTGGGTTGTTTCCACATTCTGGCTATTGTAAATAGAGCTGCCATGAACATAGGAATGCGAGGGTTTTGTATTGTGTTTTTGTGTTCCTAGGGTAGATTCCTAGGAGTAGTATAGCTGGATATATAAAAGCTCAATTCCCATATTTTTGAAGAATCTCCATATTTTCTTCCAGAAAGACTGGATAAGATGGCATTCCCACCAGCAGTAAATGAGACTTTCTTTCTCTCCACATACCCTCCAGCACTGATTGTTCATATTCTTTGTGATTTGTGCCAGCCTCTGTGGCATGAGATGGTACCTCGTTATGATTTTGATTTGCATTTCCTTGATGATTGGTGATGTGGAGAATTTTTCATGTGTCTTTTGACCATGTTTATTTCTTTTTTGAGGAAATGTTTGTTTATTTCTTTTCCACATTTTTTGATTGGGTTAAATGTTATTTTCTTGTTCAGTTCTATCAGTACCTTGTACATATTTACCTCCTTCCACAGACTTCCCCCCTTCCTGTTTCTAATCTGAGATATTTCTTCTCTCTCTGTCTTTCTCTCCCTTTTGTCATTTTAGAATATTGTTATTGAAGACAGTGTTATTTATATCGAGTTTATCTCCAATCAGCATCAACCAGTTCTTTTTCAGAGTGATGATTTCAATGTCTATCTTTTTCCCTCTAATTCTGATATAATTCTGATATAATATGGGGGTATTATGAATCCATTTATAAATAAATTTCATGATTTCTTTTTTACAAATATCTGAGTAGTATGCCATTGTGTAAAACAAATTTTATGACTTCATTTTTACTAATATCTGAGTAGCATGCCATTGTGTAAATGCCTATTTCTTTATTCACTCAACTTTTCTTGCACACTTAGATTGTTTCCAGTTTCTGGCTATTGTGAATAGAACTGCAAAGAACATAGGAGTGAAATGCTTTTTCTGCATATGGTTTAGGGTCCCTAGGGTATATTCCCTTGAGTGGTATAAATATGGGTCATTTGAAAGCTCAAAGTGAGATTATTCTTGAATAATAAATTGTCAAATATAGTAGGGACATAGTTATGGTAAAAAGTTTTATATGTTGTTTATATTATCTTATTATAGAGTAGTTTATTACAGTAAGTTTATTAATAAGTATGTAAAATTAATATACACAAACACTACCAGTAATTTTACCCATTATATAATTTTTAAAAACTTATTTAATCCTCTAAATTATCAGAAAACTCTAGAAAATGAGTTATTCATAAAAGTAATAGTATTTAAATAATGGCAGTGTGATGCTATAACCTACATAGGGGAATGTGATCAAAATATAACAATTGATATCAAATTTATTGTTTGCAGATGGCATATTTCATAAAGAGAAAATTTGAAATTAGATAAAAGATAAAGACTATCATAAACATTTAATTAGGAAATTGTTATGATCAGAGTACTTGTATGAGAAAAATCTGTGATTATGAGTTTAACAGGTAAAATTTCCAATCCTGTTCATTCTTACCATTGTTAAAAACCAAGTAAAAATGTACAGCTCTGTTTCCTCTCATCTTCGAGTTAAACATTTATGTACATTATGATTATAATGCTAAGTAGTTTATTTTAATTATAATTAATATACTAAGGAGAAGTTTGTGATCTCTTATATGACTTATCAATTTTAAGTGCATTTTATTTTGTTTGCTTGGTTTTCTTTGCAGTTGTGCAACTTCTAGAATGAACCTGCTTGCCTGACAGAAACCTGTCACCATTATGTGATTGCTCTGAGTATGGACCTTAGTTGACAGTTCTTCCACCATTCTTAGAAGTTACACATTGTCAGGATAATCACAGTCATGCAGTCTTGCTTTAACATTTACCTACAGCTCCATATTAAATTATAATATGTAGCATGTGCATATTACACTATTATATATGTTATAAGTATGTATGTTATAGCCATATGCTGTATTCATATTAATATATAGATAATAATACAAGTTTTAAGTTTATACAGATTGTAGGAAGTCTAGATACTATTCTCTTTTGAAACTCCTTTGCATGAGAACATATAAATTCATTATGGGCACTTAAAAAACACCTCTTATTATGTTTATATATTTTAATGATTCACAAAAAACAATAAAGTAAGAAATTATTTCAGGCAGGAGATTTCCCCAAAAGTAATATTTTAAAAACATTGGTTTGTGGTACAATACAAATGTTCTTTTTTAAATTATTAGTAAAAAGTAATTCTGAATAAGTTCTAACATACATTTTAAAGCTCTGCAATGGGAACTTGACCCTGTTTTTATTGATAAATCTTTTATTATTATTCTTCTTCCATAAATTATTCAATACTCTGCCAGCCTCGCTTACTCCCAGTGAGTGAGAATCTACTTAAAAAATATAGCTTCACTTCTTTCAAAAAATTTTATTCTTTAATAATCTTTTTTATACTTTTGGTAAAATTTGATGTTTAGAATATGTAACCTTCTTTACTGAAAGGATAAATGTTATAATCTAAAAACTATTTTACTAATTGTATCAATATTAAGTAAAGCTTTTGTGCTATTGGTCAATATGAATGATTGTATTGGAAATGTACAACTCAGTGCTGGTGAGAGGAAGGAAGAGAAAGAGAAGCTTTGAATAATATATTCAGAGACAAACAGGCATTCACAAGTGATCAGGGCTTAAAAATGGCACTGAAAAGAGATTGATTTCAGGCTGACTGCAAATGAATAAAAATGAGAGAAAACTATCATGATACATATTTTTTATTTTTTCTTAATTTAAACATCTTGATTACACATATGATTGTGATTAGGTTTCAGTCATGTAAAGAACACCCCCCTTCACCAGTGCAACATTCCCACCACCAATGTCCCAAATCTCCCTCCATCCCACCCCACCCCTACCTGTACTCTAGACAGGCTTTCCAGTTCCCTCATTCATTCACATGATTATGGTAGTTCTCTGTGTAGTTATTTCTATAACTGCACTCACCATTCTTTGTGGTGAGCTTCATGAAGTGAGCTGGAAGTTCTCATTGTCTCTGAGGATTGTTGCAAAAATGACTTTTATTTTTCTTAAAACCTATAGATGAGTGAGACTATTCTGCATCTCTCTCTCTCCCTCTGACTTATTTCACTCAGCATGATAGTTCCATGTACATCCATGTATAGAAAAATTTCATAACTCCATCTCTCCTGACTGCTGCATAATATTCCATTGTGTATGTGTACCACAGTTTCTTTAGCCATTCGTGTGGTGAAGGGCATCTTGGTTGTTTCCAGAGCCTGGTTATTGTGAATAGTGCTGCAATAAATATAGGTGTGAGTAAGGGGTTTTCGTATTGTATTCTTGGTTTCCTAGGGTATATCCCTAGGAGTGGAATAGGTGGGTCGAATGGAAGCTCAATTTCCAGATTTTGAAGGAATCTCCATATCGCTTGATATATTTTAAAAGCTAAATTAGCTTGAATGATTAAAGGAAATCTTACTAAGTATTTGACTATAGAAAACATCTACTACTAAGTTAAATAAATTTTATGATTTTACCATAAAACTAAAAGAAGAATATCGTCGAAATATCTTCCAATGATAATGAGTTGCAAATCAGAGTGAAATCATATTTCTCACTCCTGTATACTAGTCAAAATTCTAAACTTTGTTTTGTTTTGTTTTTTTGGGGGGTCACACCTGGCAGTGCTCAAGGCTCTGTGCTCAGAAATTGTTCCTGGCAGGCTCAGGGATCATTTGGGATGCTGGGGATCCAACCGGGTCTGTCCTGGGTTAGACACATGCAAGGCAAACACCCTACTGCTGTGCTACGGCTCTGGCCCGAACATTTTGAACATTTAAAGTAAAACTAAATCTTTTACATTCAGCAGCCAGATCTACAGTTAGTACAGAACTGCAGCCTTTTTTCCTCTCCACTTTTTGCTCATCATTTAGTCTTTAGTTTTCTCACTGGAACTTAAAGTGAAAAAAGTAATGTAAGATAAGGTTGTGATTCAAAGATCTCTTAAGTACTATCACCGAAAATTTTGGGGTGAAGCTATTATATAAAGATACCTTTATCTCAGAGGGTTTTCAACAAACATTTTTTGTGAGCAAATTTTCCAAATCACTAGATACTTAGAGTCACACATTTTTAAATAATTATTTTTCATTAGACCATTGCTCATAGATTTCTCCTAACTGAATAAAGCTTATTTATATTGCTGGGTTGACTTATATGTCAGATGATGAATACATTGAAACAGGATAATCTCGATCGGCCTCACCCATTGGTTTGAGGAAAGTTTATATTATCTGAGAGCATATTTGATGTTATGCTATCTCATTATTCAGAAAGATTGTATTACCTTTTCCTGTGGAAGGGTGCAAAGAACAGAAAAAGAAAATGCAAAGCCTTAATATACAAACACCTTACAAATTAATGCTTTAGCTATGTTTTTTTTTATTGTACTGACAAAAAAAAAACAGGTGATCAAAGTCAAAAGCGGAAGATAATACTCCCTTTCATGGGCACACAAAACTGTGACAACTTATCTGTTGTTACTGAAATGAGTTCAAATGTGACTCTTCCCAGAAAATTTCTGTACGTTTGTCAAATTTCTCTTGAGGCACATCTATCTCTTTCTCTCTTTATTTCTCTCTGTCTTTGTCCTCTCTTTAACATTATCTCCATTTTTTCTGGTTTATTTAAATTCCACAAAGAACCCATTAGTATCCTTAATTTTTTTCCTTGAACATGATCTGAAAAAAATTTAAAGTCAACATCTTTAGCCTACAGCTGACCATGAAAAAATATTTATATCTTTTGAATAGACAAACTCTAGGCAACACATACTGTGAGTCCAATTAAGTTATTCTTTTGTTCTCACTTTTGGAAGAGTTAACTATTACTGTCTTCATTTTTCTTCTTTATAATTGCAGATTTCAAAGTGCTCAGTCACAACACAACTTCTGGAAATGTATCAAGTTCTCTATATGTTTTAAATGATGCTAATCTCACTAAGCTTGAATTAATATTAGCTACTATCAAACATTAGACTTGAACATTAGTATATGCACAGAATACAAATAGCTATCTCATAAAAAGTGCCTTAAAACTTTTATTCACGGGCCCGGAGAGATAGCACAGCGGCGTTTGCCTTGCAAGCAGCCGATCCAGGACCAAAGGTGGTTGGTTCGAATCCCGGTGTCCCATATGGTCCCCCGTGCCTTCCAGGATCTATTTCTGAGCAGACAGCCAGGAGTAACCCCTGAGCATCGCCGGGTGTGGCCCAAAAACCAAAAAAAAAAAAAACTTTTATTCAAAAATAGCTTTGATTTTTGATCTCTCAGATATAGGTTACTAGTAAAAATATTGTGTATCATCTAATTTTTATTCTTTGAAATCTTGGTTTAGTATTCAATTTGAAAGTTTGTAATTGTCACAGGTAATATTTCATTCCCCCAATACTCTCAAAATGACATATTTTTATACAGGATGATGAATTCATGAACAAAATAGGAATTTTTTTCCTCTACATAAAGAATGATAGTAAATGTAATACATTTAATTTGATTTTGATTCTATTTATGCTTGCTATAACTAACCAAGTACTTTATCTCAAAAAATTTGTGATTACATACTTTATTCATCTTAAACCTAAAATATGATGATTATGGTTAATATATATTTATCTAGATTACAAAACGTTAAAGAATGGAGAGTCCATAACAAAGTTTAAGTTTTGGAGCCAACAATGATAATTTACACAGCCCAAACTGATCTGGTTTAATTTCATATGTTCCCCTAAGACAATCAGGAGTGATCCCTGAGCACAGCGCCAGGAATAACCCCTGACCATTACTCCTTCCATCCTCCATAAAAGCCTACAGCTGACCATTATTTTTTGGCATTTAGATATTCTTCTGGATGTAAGTTCTTTTTCTATTTTTATTTTTATTGGCTTTTGGGTCACACCTAGCAGTGCTCAGGGATTACTTCTGGCTCTATGCTCAGAAATTGCTCCCGGTAGGTTCGGGGGACCATATAGGATGATGAGATTCAAACCACCGTTCTTCTGCATGCACGGCAAACGCCCTGCCTTGCTATCTCTCCGGCCTCTGGGTTAAAGTTCTTATGATTTAAAGCATAATTTTCATATAATTAAACAATCCTATTTTTAGACATTTATGAGTAATAAAAGCACATCTTTACAAAAAGCGTTTTTCAAGAATTGCTATTTTATTATTAATTAATAATTTTCTGAATTGGCAAAAACTTGGCAAAAAATTGACAAAACTACATGCACTTTCAATATGAAAACAAATCAACAAAATTGAGATATTATTATATCCAGAAAGTGATTAGTAATATAAAGGAATAAATTCCTGCTATTTTTGACAATACATATAAGAAGAGTCTAATCAAAGTCTTGTGTATGATCATTAAGGCCCCACACAGGCTATTACAAGGTTTTTCTTAGTGAAATAATTTTCATGGTGAAAAAATCGATTTTTTAAAATGATATTAGGTACATAAATAATTGCAGCTTTTCTTGTGACTGATACAACCTGAGAAGATATCAACAGCCTATCTTGATACTATGCACCTATGCCAGGTACCCTTATTCATATACCATGTGAAAAATTACAATCAACCATTACAATCCTAAATTACCCCCCCAAGAAGAGAAATATCTGATTGAAGTAATTAAAAATTATAGGACTAAAATTTAAATTAATATTAATATTAATGCAACTGTACCTGGTATTGAATGTCTTCTAGTATGTTTAAGTATTTCTGTGCCTTCTGAACCCATACCTGGTATATAGATATATACACCCACCCCTGACTTGACTGTGCCTTGTTACTCCTAACAGCCCTGTATATGACTGCTCCTGTAAATTCTAATTCCTACTGATAAATTCTCTTGCCCCAAACAAATGAAGAACTGTCTACTTTTATTTGCTCAGGGCACCAGTTCTGCTTATTACATCTTGGAAACATTGCATGCCTAATGTAAATATTGCTGCAGACCTGGCAGACCTTGACCCCCACTCTAAATTATAGGACTTCAAGAGGAGAGAAAATATAAAGAAGAATGGCTGATAGAAGACATAACTATGAACTTCCCTATTCTGAAGATGGGGACAAATTATTTGATGCAGGAGGGTAAGGAATGTCAAACAAAATACAATCCAAAAGACAAGGCACATTGTAATCTAAATATCAATGAACAAAGAAAGAGATTATCTGTCCAAATGGTAAGAGAAAAGCCAAGTTTAAAATACAAAAGAAACAAAATAAAATTTAGAGCAGACTTCTTTTTTTGTTTTGTTTTGTTTTTGGGTCACACCCGGCAGCGTTCAGGGGTTTTACCTGGCTCCGTGCTCAGAAATCGCTCCTGGCAGGCTCAGGGGACCATATGGGATGCCGGGATTTGAACCACGGTCCCTTCTGCATCTAATGCAAACGCCTTACCGCTGTGCTATCTCTCCTGCCCCTAGAGCAGACTTCTAAATTAAAATATTAAAATGATAAGGAAATTAAACTATATACTCAAACTTCTGAAGAAAAATAAGTTATAAACAATGATTTTATACCTTCCAATGCAAAGCACTTAAATTTGAGTAATTTAAAACATTCAATAAAAATAACAATCAGCATAATTTCTTGCATCCATTATTGCTCTGCAATGAATATTAAATGGCATCCTATTAAAAAAAACTTATCATTGAGCAAAATCCATCTAAACCTAATGGAAAAATGGCCACAAATGTCTTATCAATACGTTTCCCAAACACCAATAGATTAAATATCCCTATTAAAACAGAATGGCTTTACCAGAATACAAAACCCAATATAATTTAGAAAAAGCACTACTAATATTTTATAAACATAACCTAAAGAAAAAAATCACATAGGAGAAATTGTATTCTCTTAAATTTAAATTGTGTTATAAAGATATGGCAATGGCAATTTTGTGGATCTGGAATACAGTTTGACTCCAGATTAAAATAATAGAATTGAGAGCCCAAAGGTAAGCCCTCAGATTTATAGACAATCTATGACAAAGAAGCTGTGTCCATGGAGGAGAGAAAGAAATATATAAATACATGGAGTTGAAATAACTGGATAACTACATGGGAAGAAGAGAAAGAAAATGGAGCATATCTCAGACCATAAACAAAATTGATTCAAAGTGAATTAAAGATTCAAGATTAGACTAGAGTATATAAAATTGAGAAAAATTTATGTAGATATCTGCAGGATATGGGCCATACTAGTGTTTGTCATGGTTTTACTCCATTAACAAAGACAACAGAATAATGAATGTAGTTACATCAAAATAAAAACCGTTTGCATGGAAAAAGAAACTCAGGCTAATATATAAAGATGCCTACTAATTGGAATAGAATATTGCACATGCTACATCAAATAAAGGAATGTTCAAGATCATAAAATATCAATAAACTCCAACAAAACATTAATACTTTCATCTCATATACAAAGAAGTGAGCAAACACTTTTCAGATTTATATATGACAATTGGAAATATAAAAAGTGTTTAACATATTTGTTATGAGAGGATTAAAAATCAGAAAAAGCAATAGTATTTGCATTTTTTCATACCATTACAAAAAAATGGTTCTCTATGCATTAGTGTTTTTGATTTTAGTCAGATCTATATGTATATTTATCTATCTCTAGTATTAGTACGACACTGTCTTGTTTATTGTTATTTCATAGTGAAGCAAGAGTTATGTCTTGTAAATGTGCTCTTTTTCAAGTTTGGTTTGGCTTGTTAGAAATTTATACATTCTAATTGTAACTAAACGTCATATCATCAATCTGTGGGGGAGAAAAATAAGCTTGAACATTGAAAAGGATTTTTCTTTAATTTATTTTTAAGGGGATATTATGGAAAATATCCAGTGATAGTTCTAGATCTGGTTCTGTGCTCAGGGATTGCTCTTAGAAATGTTACAAATGGCCAAAAGACACATGAAAAAATGCTCCACATCACTAATCATCAGGGAGATGCAAATCAAAACAACGATGAGATACCACCTCACACCACAGAGAATGGCACACATCACAAAGAATGAGAATCAACAGTGTTGGCGGGGATGTGGAGAGAAAGGAACTCTTATCCACTGCTGGTGGGAATGCCATCTAGTTCAACCTTTATGGATAGCAATATGGAGATTCCTCCAAAAACTGGAAATCGAACTCCCATACGATCCAGCTATACCACTCCTAGGAATATACCCTAGGAACATAAAAATACAATACAAAAACCCCTTCATTACACCTATATTCATTGCAGCACTATTTACCATAGCAACTCTATGGAAACAACCCAGATGCCCTTCAACAGACGAATGGCTAAAGAAACTGTGGTACATATACACAATGGAATATTATGCAGCTGTCAGGAGAGATAAAGTTATGAAATTTTCCTATACATGGATGTACACGGAATCTATTATGCTGAGTGAAATAAGTCAGAGAGAGAGAAAAACGCAGAATGGTCTCACTCATCTATGGGTTTTAAGAAAAATGAAAGACATTCTTGCAATAATAATTTTCAGACACAAAAGAGAAAAGAGCTGGAAGTTTCAGCTCACCTCAGGAAGCTCACACAAATAGTGATGAGTTTAGTTAGAGAAATTACTACATTTTGAACTGTCCTAATAATGAGAATGTATGAGGGAAATGGAGAGCCTGTTTAGAGTACAGGCGGGGGTCGGGTGGGGAGGAGGGAGACATGGGACATTGGTGATGTGAATGTTGCACTGGTGAAGGGGGGTGTTCTTTACATGACTGAAACCCAAACACAATCATGTATGTAATCAAGGTGTTTAAATAAAAAAAAAAGAAATGTTCAAAAAATAGTTTCTCCCACAGGGTGGGTGGCTCTTGTATCCTGGGCAGTATTTCTTTTGAGGTGCTTCTCAGCTTAATGTATTCCTATCTGTTGATCTCTGCTTCCACTTGTTTGGAAAGTGCAGTTTCCTCCTTGAAGATGCCTTTAGTCTCAATGTCATGGAGTGTTTTACCTACGTGTTGTTCTATATACCTTATGGTATCAGGTCTGATATCAAGGTCTTTAATCCATTTAGATTTTACCTTCCTACATGATGTTAACTGGGGGTCTATGTTCACTGTTTTGCAAGTGGCTAACCAGTTCTGCCAGCACCACTTGTTGAAGAGGTTTTCCCTGCTCCACTTAGGATTTCTTGCTCCTTTGTCAAAAATTAGGTGATTGTATGTCTGGGGAACACCATATACACATCAGATAAAAGGCTAGTATCCAAAATATACAGGGCACTGACAGAACTTTACAAGAAAAAAAAACATCTAATCCCGTCAAAAAATGGGGAGAAGAAATGAACAGACACTTTTATAAAAAAGAAATACAAATGGCCAAAAGGCACATGAAAAGATGCTCCTCATCACTGATCATCAGGGAGATGTAAATCAAAACAACGATGAGATACCATCTCACAAAACAGAGATTGGCACACATCACAAAGAATGAGAACAATCGGTACTGGCAGGGATGTGGAGAGAAAGGACCTCTTATTTACTGCTGGTGGGAATGCTGTCTAGTCCAACCTCTATGGAAAGCGATATGGAGATTCCTCTAAAAACTAGAAATTGAGCTCCCATACAATCTAGCTATACCACTCCTAGGAATATACCCTAGGAACACAAGAATACAATACAAAAATCCTCACACCTATGTTTATTGCAGCACTATTCACAATAGCCAGGCTCTGGAAACAACCAAGATGCCCTTCACCACACGAATAGCTAAAGAAACTGTGGTATATATACACAATGGAATATTATGCAGCCATCAGGAGAGATGAAGTCATGAAATTTTCCTATACGTGGATGTACATAGAGTCTATTATGCTGAGTGAAATAAGTCAGAGGGAGAGAGAGTCACACACACACAGAATAGTCTCACTCATCTATGGGTTTTAAGAAATATAAAAGTCATCTTTGCAACAATCCTCAGAGACAAGGAGAGGAGGGCTGGAACTTCCAGCTCACTTCATGAAGCTCACCACAAAGAATGGTGAGTGCAGTTATAGAAATAACTACAATGAGAACTACCATAATCATGTGAATGAATGAGGGAACTGGAAAGCCTGTCTAGAGTACAGGTGGGGGTGGGGTGGGATGGAGGGAGACTTGGGACATTGGTGGTGGGAATGTTGCACTGGTGAGGGGGGTGTTCTTTACATGACTGAAACCTAATCACAATTATATTTGTAATCAAGATGTCTAAATAAATTAAAAAATACTAAAAAAATGAAATGTTCAAAGAAGCATATTCTTCAAGAAGCAAAGTGTTCAAGGAAACATTTTCAAGGTGCCAAGGATGCAACCAGGAAGGGTCTGTCTCTTTCAAGGAATGATTTAAACCTCTGAAATACTACTCTAGTTTTATGTTTTTGTTTGCTTTGTGTTTGTGTGATAAAGGGGGGAGTAGGAAGGGTATCTCCTCATGCATTGTTCAAGAAACTTAGTCCTCAAACCTTGAACAATTAACTAGAAATTCACAATGAGAATTAAAGACCTGGAAAAATTATATTTCAGCTCTGTGGTATCAAATATTACCAATACTGCAGAGTCAGGACTCAGGAACTTCCCAGGTGCATCCAATGATGCATGTATCACTGGTTCATGTACCTTAATCTTTTCTCTTTGAACCATGGTAAAGAATTATTTTATATGGTATATTATTTATTATTGTTATTTGTTTAAACCATTACATATTCCTGAATATGTATTCATTTCATCATTAAGAAATTGATATACTTGCATATAATTTGTTTGAATGTTTATTATTCTATTTTGACTATTATGTTAAATACTCTGTACAATTGAATATATATTTTAACCTTTTCTTTTAAATTATGTCTTTTATCTAAAATATATTTCACTAGACATAGAATTTTTGTTTTCAAATCTTTTCAAACTAATTAAATATAAATATATATATATATAATTTTATAGCATATTGTTTTATTTCATTTTAAAATTATTTCATATTTTTAATTTTATTTTACTCAATTACTATTATTTATATAAATATGTTCTGTTGTTAGATATATTCTTTTGTACTACCTGAATTTCTTTTATGAAGGAAATGTTTATTACTTCACAAAACCATCATCTTGGAATCGTAATTCCTAAAGAGACAGCATTTATTTTTTAAAGGTTTTATTATTTTTATTAAATATAATTTTTATTTTAATTATAGTGGCTTACATATCATTGACAATAATATTTTAGGTACATATTAACATAAAATCAGGGCAATTCCCATCACCGAATTGTCCTTCCTCCACCTCCGTTCCCGTCCTTCTTCCCATATCCTCTTCCCTTACCCCAGGGGCTGCTAGAATAAGTGGTCCCCTCTGTGCCTCGCTTACTACTTAGTGGTCTTACACCTATTTGGTCTTGGTACCTCCCTTATCCCCCCTCTAATTGGGCGGCGGGACTAGATAGTTCAGTTATGCGGTTTTGTTTGAAGAAGAGAAAAGTAATAACCTGGAGAAAAAAAAGAAAAAGAATCAGATATTCCGGAAATGGGCGGAGTCCTTCTAGAGGCTTTCATCCTTGGTTTGAGAGACGAAGGGGAAAAAGAAGGTGAAACACCACAACAGTACATAAAGAACTGTCAAATAAAATATTCAGTGAGCATTCCAAAAAAAACCAAACCAAACCAAACAAAACCAAAGTGTAAGCACCATATAAAACCATGTTATTGATATAAAAAAAATGTGGGAGAGCACATAAGAAAAGAAAAGAAGAAAATAAATTTATAAATATAAATGGAGAAATCCACTCAATAGCCAAACCACAACAATGAAATCAACAAAAAATAAATAATAATAATAATAATAAATTGTTTTGTGTTTTTTTTCCCTCCTGCAGATGCACAGTAAATATTGGGGTCATTCGAAAAGGAATTTCCTTTGCCTAAGAGATATAGGGTTTCTTCACCCTGAAGTATATTGTCATGAGATTAACTATAGACGCCTTTCAGGTTCATTTACTCTCCCCCTTGGTGCTTTTGTGGTGTATGGAAGACTTCTGCTCCATCCTAGGTGATAACATCAGACCTCTGTATTTAGAGGTCTCGATATCTGCACGAGTCAAGGAGTTGAACTTATGATTATGTCTTTTTTTGTGGATCTAGAAGTTCTGTTCCCTCAGTGTCATTTTAATCTGTCTTCTGTGTTTGGCAGTCGTGGTATTTGTGCTGAGCCTATGAAGGGGCCTGGGATAGTGTCTTCCGTTATGTTTCCAGAGGTCCCATTCCGTTGCAATAGTCTCAGACAGACATTTGGAACTAGGGATCATAATTGTTGCGCAGTTCGTAGCTCAAACCCTAGACTAGGGCTCTTTTATTGATCCCAGGATACATACAGGCTGGCCATGGTTCTGTCAGCCAGTCATCTGTAAATCTCGATCTTAGTATTTGCATCCCTGTGTCCCAAATGGTACCCCAAGTCAGGAGCGATTTCTGAGCACCTAGCCAGGAGTAACCCCTGAGCATCACTGTGTGGCCCCAAAACAAACAAACAAACAAAACTAAAGACAACAACATTACAGAACCATAGTTAAATAATCTCCTTTGATATAATTAGTTGCCAATATCTAATATAATTATGTATAATAATTATATTATGTAATATTATATATAATTATATAATAATATACTATACTATGATATATTTATATATAATTATATATAATATAATGATTATATATTAGATCTTTAGATATTTAAAATTGAATACATGCATATTTATGTGGTAGTACAGTATGTAGGGTGCTTGACTTGAACAAGGCTGCCCAGGACTCCATCCCCGATACCCATATGGTTCCTCAGCAGCAAAGTCAGGAGTGCTTACATCTGATTCCAGGTCGAAAGTTTGAGCATAACCAAATAAAATAAAAATAGTGATACAGATATTTGATGTATTACCTGCATTTAAAACCTTCTCATATAATATGTGATGTTTTAAATTGCCTATGTTAAGGTGGCAGCAGATATGCCATGAGTTGGAAAAAAATCTTAAAATTTTATAACATCACGGGGCTGGAGTGGTAGCACTAGGGTAAGGCATCTGCCTTTCAAGCATTAGCCTAGGTAGGACCACGGTTTGATCTCAAGAGTCCCATAATGTTCCCCTCAGCCAGGAGCAATTCCTGAGAGCTTAGCCAGGAGTAAACCCTGAGCTTCAATGGGTGTGGACCAAATACTAAAACATAAAATGAAACTTTTTAATATTAATCTTACTTCCATATCTCACTTAATTTAGTCTTATGTCATTGGTAATGATTCTGGTTATTATTTTATAGTAAGTGGTTTTTGCTACTGTACATACATATTGAAATAAAAGAGAACCAGATAGGTTATTTAATGATAAAATGTTGCTCTACCCTCTTCAGGAAGGACCTTTGTATTTGCCCCTTTATTGCCAGGTCTGATCACCTATTTCAATCAAAGATCTTACATATTCAAGTTTAGAGAAAATTTTACTCTCAAAACTGATGATCTTCAAGAAATAGTTTTGGTTCATATATGGAAGTTAAATATTAATCATCTGAAGATATCAGAATGAATCTAAGAGTTCAAATAACATTAGGTTTAATATGGGTTCAAAATTCAGTATATCAAAATGCCCAGTCTACTTTTAATTGTCATCTAGAGATACATGGGCCATATATCATTTTTGCTGCATTTTTCAATGTCTACAAAAACACTTCTGTTTTGAAAAATTAGAGGCAGCTACATATCTGGTGTCCTTAGAGTGCAAATGGCTGAATTACTGGACCTTTTTTTATATCAGGGATTGGGGATAGGTTATCAGATGACATTTGTTTAAATTTAATGTAAAAAGTTGTTTCTGTATTGCCTCCTCCTATGCCTTATATTTCCCGTGGGGGTTGAGCTCTCTTTATGCCAATAAAGGTAGCCTGGGAAGGGGTTGACATTCAAGTCATGGTTCCATGTTTGGAGTTGCTGGCCTGTGGGTGAAGGCTTGGGGTTTGAGATTCTGGATTGTTTTTCCTCCCCAACTGTGTGTTTTATATCCTGCTGCTCAGTTGCTGCTGGACTTGCTTGTCTTGTCCTACCCTGACAGGCAGCATGGAATGTTCAAATAATATTAGGTTCAATGTGGGTATTAAATAAGTATTTCAATATGTGCAAAGTCTACTTTAAATTGTCATCTAGATAAATACGAAACCATAAATCAAATTTGCTGCACTTTTTGATGTCTACCAAAACACTTCCCTCTTTCTTGATATTGTCCAGCTTTCATTTATTTGTCCTTCTTTATTTTTACCTTTCTCTTATCTATTACGTCCCTACCCCTTCCTTACATTCCTCTCTCCCTGTATAGGGCAATTTGATGGTATTATCATTTCTAACAGCTGTTTAGTGTTTTATTCTGTATAAGTTCCACATATACACAAGTAAATAACCTCAAAGAACAAATGATTGGCTCCCACAAGCGTGCCCTGCCCTCATCCGTATTCATGATCCAAATGGATGACATCACAGAGCAGAGACTTTAGACTTCTGCTGTTCTCAGCACAGACAGAAGGCGATTTTGTTCGGATCCTGAATGATGACTCCATATACAATTTTAATAGGAGCGCTCCTACTTCTGGCCTGTCTCCGGAAGGCTGATATGATGCCACTCCATTATAGAGGTACAATTCACTCCCTAATCTGAGCTCCAGAAGAAGAGCTGAACAACCGGCCTTCTCCATCCTTCTGTCTAAGCATGTCAAGAGTCAGAGGGGGATTCTCACTGGACATCAGTGCCCAGCTACTGCACTGGGAAGACAGTACCTGTGGGCAGAGTTGTCAGCCGGGCCTTTCCTTCTCAGAGAGTCCCACAATCTCCCTCCCAGAGCACGGAGCCCTCTAAGAGTCCGATCGCCCTCCCTGACTCTAAATGGACTAGAAGAACTGGAGCTAAGAGAGGCCGGTGCAGTAAGATAGGTCCATTGAGAGACTTTTGGGTTTTCCTTATCGTCTAGGTGCAACTACTGACAGAATCCCTAAAAGAATCGGGTAGAAATCCCTGATAGATTGGAAAGAAACTTCCTCCCAGGCATTGGTGATATGACAGCAAGTTGGGTACTTGCCTTGTACAAAACAGTCCTATATTGCCTCCTGAACCCATCTGGTCCCCTGAGCATGTCCCCCATGTAAATGTAAAACACTCCAATGAATTAAGTTCCTGTACTCTGAGTACTTAGCACAGAGATACAACTACATATGCACTCAACCACACTCAGAGACACATAGGCACACAGTCTTTGCATGGACAGGCACACAACCCTATGTTCATATAGATACAGTCACATCCAGACACAGTTGATAATTTCTACACAGAGACATCTACATAGATTGAGACATACAGTCACAGCCACAGTGTTCATAAACACACAGTCACACCTACTCACACAGACACATGTTCTAGACACATGTTCCTGGTTCCCTTTACCCTCTCCACAGTAACTGGGCATAGGGGGATAGAGGAAGGCTTTTCACTCTGGCCCATCCTCAACTGTCCCAAGGAGGCCAGCCAAGAAAGCCACAGTCCATGCCAGTCCTTGATGCCAGGTGGCACATGACTGCATATTCATTGCAGGGACATGGCCAAGTGACCATTCAAAGGGAATTGGAATACATGAGTCAAGGAGTTGCATGACCACTTGCATAACCAAAGTCTGCCACCTTTTCTTCCCTTCCCTGCTGCAGAAAATGGTCATGAAATGCCAAACAATATGAGCGTGGAGAGGGGAGAGAGCAGTGACATCCTGAGAAAGAAGGTGGGCAGCAGTGCCGACAGGCGAGCAGCTTATTAAAAAGAAATACCTGGAATCGGGAGGCTGCCGAGAGATATGAAAATTCTATAGCAATTTTAGAGGCTGCATCATATCTCCTTTCTTCACACCATGCACCAATTTCTGAAGTTTTAGAATGGCTATGATGAGGGTTTTGGGGTGGGTTTTCTGTTAAATTTTTAAATTTAATATAAAAAATTGTTTTATCATTGCCTCCTCATTTGTCTTGTTTCTCCCTTGTGGTTGGGCTCTCTTATGATAATAAACGTAGCCTGGTAGAGGTGTTTGACATATTAAGTTATGATAACATGTGGTGGAGATGCTGGCCTGTTGGTGAAGACTTGGTGGTTTGAGATTTTGGTCTGTACTTCCTTCCCAACTGTGTGTGGGTTATTTCCAAATTCACAGTTGCTACTGGACCTGTGTCTCTAGTCCTATCTGGTAAAGGACATGGGAATACCTCTCCCTCTCTGGGGATTGTGAGTTTCACCACTCACTATTAAACAGGAGGTGGTAAGAGTGATGGTAGTAGCATGAGAGCCAAAAGCAATGGCAACAGTCTCAGAGTCAACAACACAATTTTTGAAATCATTAAAGCTTGCTGCATTGATCATAGTCTGAGTAGCAGGATCTCTATAAATAGCTTCCTCAAACCTAGTTGCAGTGAGCTTGGCCTCAGTGGCAGCAACACTGACATTGTCACCATCCAATGCAGCTTCAGTGATCATTGGCTCAGAAGCAACAACACTGCCATTATCAAATCAAAGTGACCTGCAAAGACCCTGACCACAGATTTAGTGATGCTGAGCATGGTAACATCAGAGGTTGTGAGTCTGATGGCAGTGGCCACAGAAACACAGGTGAAAGAATATGCAATGCAATGGCCAACACCCTGCCAGTTTCTGCCATCGAGATATTCACGGCAGCCCTAGAGGTAGTAAAAAGGCAGCAGCTGTGAAAGCAGAACTGTAGACCTTAGCTTGATATGCAGCTGTCAAATGATGGCAACCATTTGTCTAGTTAAAATTTCCTGAGTTCTCCTGTTTCTGCTTCCTCAAGGACAGGGAACCTACACTAGCTTTAGGTCCACTGCCATTGAGAGGTGATCTTGGATTTTGCATATGTGATGCTCAGGAAAATAGAGTTTATAAGCAAATCAAATTTACCTGGGAGAGGAGAGTCACTTTTCACATCTGTTAGAGTAGACAGGCCAGTATGGAAGTCTGAGATTCATATATGAAGAAAGGCACTAGAGCACATGATATGCATAGGTTCAGTGCGGAAGCAATAGTATGATGGGGACATGCTTAGTACGCATGAAGTCTAGCTAGGCTTGAACCTGGTACCCTATAACCCTTTCCAGCTGCCAAAACCTGGAGTGACTCCCAACTGCAAAGACAGTAGTGTTTGAGCACTGCTATGGTATGGCCATGAAGCAAAATAAAAGGAAATTAGACTCTGTGTTCAGTCTTCAGCACCTCCCACGATCTTGCAAACCACCTGACTCCCGAGCACCCTTGGGAGTGGTCCTCCAAAACACAGGTTATGCTTAACATTAGATAGCAATCAATAGAATGATTGGCAACATCCAGAGACTTCGCTTAGTGGGAGAGCATATGCCTCTGAACTATAATTTGTGAGTTGGTTCCAGGGCAACCTCAGAACCAAATAAAATTTTCTTGGAGTCACTTTCTTGAGATTCTAGTTGTCCAGGAGTTTTGCTGTAAATGAATTTCCCCAATAAAGAATACTAACTTAATAATAAATTAAAGAAATAATTTAATTAGCAAAGCGAAAAAAAAGCTGGGATTCATGTATCTGGGCTTAGTTTTACTTTTTACATCATGACCGATTATCATCTACTTTTCTGCAATGTGCATGTTTTTTATTATTATTTTTGTAAGGTTTGGCTTGGTTTTGACTAGGAGCCAAAGATAGGTTTACTAAGTGTTACCTTTGGTTCTCCATTCATTCTTGTTGGGGTCAAAGAACTATCCTGAGGTTGGTTTCATGCAAGGCAAATGCCTTACTACTATAGTACCATGCTGGCCTCTCTTTTGCTTCTGGCAGCCTTAAGTTCCATCAAATGGAATTTCTTAAATCTTGATAGCTCTGGGAAGGGTCTTTGTTTAATATTTTAGCACAAAGACTCTCCCTCATCTTACTCTAAAATGTTTTGTATACAAATGTGCCTGGCTTCCATGCTTTGATCGTGGAGGCCAGCTCTTCCCAGGTATGGGGTTTGGAGACACCCCATGCCGAAAGCATTTTTCCTAGCTTGGGGGGTGCTGGGAGGCTTGGCATGCCTCCAACCATTCCCCTATTTCCCCCTAGACTCTAGGCCTGGCCTGAGTGCCACCTCGTTTTGGGTTCCAGGTAAACTCTATTAGGGGTCTCCAGGCTTCCCCCCCTTCCCTAATCTAGGAGGGAGGGACAGAGTGAGGGGCCTGGCAAATAGCTGGCGTCCAGTGCCTTGATCCTGAAGGCCAGCTCTTCCCAGGTATGAAATAAAAGAAAACCAAGACAGGTTATTTAATGATAAAATGTTGCTCTACCCTCCTCAGGAAGGATCTTTGCACTTGTCCCTTTATTGCCACATCTGATCACCCATTTTCATCAAGGATCTTACATATTCAAGTTTAGAGAAAATTTTACTCTCAAAACTGATGATCTTCAAGAAATAGTTTTGGTTCTTATATGAAAGTTAAATTTTGATCATTCTAAATTTCTTTCAGCCCCCCTCCCTTTTTTTTCTAATTCTAATTAGCCAGAATGCCCTTATCCCTAAATTTCCCTCTTATTTTCCATCTACTAACTCCTAATTATTTTTTGCTTGCCCAAATTTTACTGGGAATTAAGTCAAGTTGGATACCCAGGATTACTTTTCCTTACTGAAAGGTGTTTCCAAATAAATCTTCTTTTCTACATTTATTCAATACCTGTTAATTTTTTATATTTAATAGCCATGACACATGGCATTTACCAATTTTTAAATGCTTCAAGATTATCTTCTATCCTATTCAATTTAATCTATGAACTCAATTCTCCCCTACTTATAAAAGGGGACATCAGAGATAGAACAAGAGAGGAGGAATAAGAGGATATAGAATAATTATAGCTATCAATTATTTTTACTTCTACCCATTTGGTTATCACAGGCTTTGTGTGCCTACTTACAAAGATCACAACTTTTGAATCAGAAGACTCTCTGATATTATTCTCATCTTTTAGTGTACATGTACTGCTGCATGTCTTAAATTTGTTTGTAGGAAATTTATAGAACTATGGTATTTAATATTCCTCTACTAAAATTCCCTTAGTGATATTATTTTTATCACATGATCAAATAATATAGACTATCCTAATAGATTGGACTCATTTTGTACAGTTATAGGTATTAAATATTGCCATAAAAATAGTTTTAAATTAAATTTTTCTGATGGAGGGTTCCTAAAATAAAATCTATCCAGTAATCAACTGGCAAGGAAAATGAAGCAAGATTGACCAGTAGCTATGTATTTATGTAAAAGAAATTAATATGACTGTGAACATGGCATAAATATACACATATATATATATAGAATAGCAAGAGAATAATATAAAATTAAGATAAATATTATTTTTATAGTATGGGGAGTCCTCTGGATTTATTGTAAGATACTATATGTTCACCAAGAAAAAGTTAAAGAAGAGATATTGAAATATAATAATGACTCAATGAAGATGTTATTGGAGTTTTACATTTCATACAATATCTGAAAATATCAGAATGAAACTAAAAAAGTTCAAATAACATTAGGTTTAATATGGGTTCAAAATTCATTAGTTCAAAATGCCCAGTCTACTTTTAATTGTCATCTAGATATACATGGGTCATATATCATTTTTGCTGCATTTTTCAAAATTTATTAAAAAACACTTCTGGTTTGAAAAATTAGAGGCAGCTACATATCTGGTGTCCTTAGAGTGCCAATGGCTGAAATACTGGACAGTTTTATTTTTATCAGGGACTGGGGATAGGTTATGGATGACATTTGTTTAAATTTAATGTAAAAAGTTGTTTCTGTATTTCCTCCTCATATGACTTATTTTTCCCCTTGGGATTGAGCTCTCTTTACTCCAATAAAGGTACCTTGGAGGAGGGGTTGACATCTTAAGTTATGGTTCCATGTTTTGGAGATGCTGGCCTGTGGGTGAAGACTTGGGGTTTGAGATTCTGGACTGTTTTTCCTCCCCAACTGTTTGTTTTATATCCTGCTACTTAGTTGCTGCCGGACTTGCATGTCTTGTCCTACCTGCAGATGTGGCATGGAATGCTCAAATAGCATTAGGTTCAATGTGGGCATTAAATAAGTATTTCAACATGTGCAAAGTCTACTTTAAATTGTCATCTAGATAAATATGAAACATAAATCACATTTTTCAATGTCTATCAAAACACTTCCCTCTTTCTTGATATTGTCCAGCTTTCATTCCTTTGTCCTTCTTTATTTTTATCTTTCTTATCCATTACTTTTCTACCCGTTCCTTACATCCCTGTCTCCCTGTATAGGAAAATTTGACGATTTTATTATTTTATTTTATTTTTTCTATTTAAAAACTTTATTACATACACGATTGTGTTTGGGTTTCAGTTATGTAAAGAACACCACCCTTCACCAGTGCAACATTCCCATCACCAATGTCCCAAATATCCCTCCTCCCCACCCAACCCCGCCTGTACTCTAGACAGGCTTTTTTCCCCTCGTACATTCTCATTATTAGGATAGTTCATAACATAGCTATTTCTCTAACTAAACTCTTTACAGTTTGTGGTGAGCTTCATGAGGTGAGCTGTAACTTCCAGCTCTTTTCTGTTTTGTGTCTGAAAGTTATTGTTGCAAGAATGTCATTCATTTTTCATAAAACCCATAAATGAGTGAGAACATTCTGAGTCTTTTTCTCTCTCTGACTTATTTCACTCAGCATAATAGATTCCATATACATCAATGTATAGGAAAATTTCATGACTTCATCTCTCCTGACAGCTGCATAATATTCCATTGTCTATATGTACCACAGTTTCTTTAGCCATTCATCTGTTGAAGGGTATCTTGTCTGTTTCCAGAGTCTTGCTATGGTAAATAGTGCTGCAATGAATATAGGTGTAAGGAAGGGATTTTTGTATTGTATTTTTGTGTTCTAGGGTATATTCTTAGGAGTGGTATAGCTGGATCGTATGGGAGCTCGATTTCCAGTTTTTGGAGGAATCTCCATATTGCTTTCCATAAAGGTTGAACTAGATGGCATTCCCAACAGCAGTGGATAAGTGTTTCTTTCTCTGCACATCCCCACCAACACTGCTTGTTCTCATTCTTTGTGATGTGTGCCACTCTCTGGGGTGTCAGGTAGTATCTCATAGTTGTTTTGAATTGCATCTCCCTTATGATTAGTGATGTGGTGCATTTTTTCATGTGTCTTATGGCCATTTGTACTTCTTCTTTGTTAAAGTGTCTGTCCATTTCTTCTCCCCAATTTTTGATGTGGTTATATGTCTCTTTTTTTTGTATATTTCTGTCAGTGAATTGTAAATTTTGGGGACTAGCCCCTTATCTGATGGGTATTGGGTGAATAGTTTCTCCCACTCAGTGGGGGGCTCTTGTATCCTGGAAGATTATTAGAGTCCAAAAATTTATCCATTTCTTCCAGGTTTTCATTTTTACTGGCATAGAGTTTCTCAAAGTAGTTTTTGACTACCATTTGGATCTCTACCATATGAGTAGTTATCTCTCCTTTTTCATTCCTAATACGAGTTATCAAGTGTCTCTCTCTTTTTCTTTGTTAGTTTTGCCAGGGGTCTATCAATCTTCTTTATTTTTTCAAAGAACCAACTTCTGCTTTCGGTGATCTTTTGTATTGTTTTTGGAGTTTCTACTTCATTGATTTCTGCTGTCAGCTTTGTTATTTCCTTCTGTCTCCCTATATTTGGGTCCTTTTTTTTGAATACTTTCTAATTCTATGAGCTGTGTCATTGTACTTTTCAGGTATGCCCCTTCTTCTTTTCTGGTGTGTGCTTGCAAAGCTATAAATTTTCCTCTCGGTACCACTTTTGCTGTGTCCCATAGATTCTGATAGTTTGTGTCTCCATTGTCATTTGTTTCTAGGAAGGTTTTGATTTCCTCTTTGATTTCATCTCGGATCCACTGGTTATTCAGTATTAGACTGTTAAACTTTCAGGTATTAAAGTTTTCTTCTGTTTCCCTTTGTAGTTCATATATAATTTCATGGCCTTGTTTTCAGCGAATGTGGCCTGCAAAATTTCTATCCTCTTGATATTATGGAGGTATGTTTTATGTGCTAGCATATAGTCTATCCTGGAGAATGTCCCATGTACATTAGAGAAGAATATGTATGCAGGCTTCTGGGGGTGGGGTCTCCTGTATATATCTACTAGGCCTCTTTCTTCCATTTCTCTTTTCAGTCTAGTACACTCTTGTTGGGTTTCAGTCTGGTTGACCTGTCAAGTGTTGACAATGCCGGGTTGAGGTCTTCCACAATTATTGTGTTGTTATTGATATTATTTTTCAGATTTGTCAACAATTTTATTAAATATTTTGCTGGGCCCTCATTCGGTGCATATATGTTTAGGAGAGTGACATCTTCCTGCTGTACATATCCCTTGATTAATACAAAATGTCCATCTTTGTCCCTTACAACTTTCCTAAGTATAATGGTTGCATTATCTGATATTAGTATGGCCATTCCAGTTTTTTATGGGTGTTGTTTGCTTGGATAATTTTCCTTCAGCCTTTTACTTTGAGTCTATATTTGTTCTGACTATTCAGGTCCATTTCTTATAGGCAGCAGAAGGTTGGATTGAGTTTTTGATCCAGTTAGCCACTCTGTGTCTCTTAACTGGTGCATTTAGTCCATTGACATTGAGAGAAAGAATTGTCCTGGGAGTTATTGCCATCTTTATATCAAAGTTTGGTGTGTCTGTTGGTCAGTCTTGTCTTAAAGTAGACTGTTCAGTTTTTCTTTTAAGAATGGTTTTGAGTCCCTCTATTTTCTGAGCTGTTGTTTGTCTGTGAAACCATGTATTGTTCCTTCAAACCTGAAAGTGAGTTTTGCTGGGTGCAGTATTCTAGGCAATGCATTTATTTCATTGAGTTTTGTCACTATGTCCCATCACTGCCTTCTGGCCTTGAGTGTTTCCAGTGACAGGTCTGCAGTAAATCTCAAGGATGTTCCCTTGAATATAATTTCTCTTTTCAATACTGCTGCTTTCAGAATTCTGTCTCTATCTGTGGGATTCATTATTGTGACTAGGATGTGTCTTGGGGTGTTTTTTCTGGGTCTCTTTTAGTTGGTACTCTTTGGGCATGCAGGATTTGATCACATGTATTCTTTAGCTCTGTTAGTTTCTCTTTAATGATGTTCTTGACCATTGATTCTTCCTGGAGATTTTCTTCCTGGTTCTCTAGGACTCCAATGATTCTTAAGTTGTTTCTGTTGATCTTATCATAGACTTCTATTTTCATCTGTTCCCATTCTTTGAGTATTATTCCATTATTTGATCATTTGCTTTAAGGCTTTTTTTCCTAATCTCTTCTGTTGTATGGAGTTGTTATTCATCTCATCTTCCAGTGTACTGCTTCTATCCTCAGCTGCTGTTAACCCGTTGGAAAACTCAACCATGTTTTTCTTCAATTCATCTACTGATTTTTTCAAACCTGTTATTTGACCTGAAATTTCAGTTTGCAATTTTCTGATTTCTATCTTCATATTTTCTTGATTCTTTTTAGTGTTCTCTTCTATACTTTCTTTGAGTTCTTTGAACATCTTCCATATTGTGACTCTAAACTCCTTATCTGAGATATTGACTAGTTGGTTGGTCATGTTCAAGTCATCAGAGTTGCCATCGTCATTCTCTATGTCTGGTGCTGGCCTGCATTGTTTCCCCTTTGTCACACTTGTATTGTGGGTTTTTCTACGTGTTGCGGTTGTATTAATTGGCTAAATGATGTGCACCACCGTGAAGTAGAGTGACCGTGCTCCTCTGGCTCCTCCCTTTCTGGGTGTGTAGACTCACCTCCAGGGAAGGCTCCAGGGAAGGCAAGCCAACCACAGATGAGCCACACTCAGTATGAAATCAGGCCGAAAATGCAGCACAGCACAGAAGACAGGCAGATAGTGGTGTTGGCAAATGAGTTCCAGCAGAGTTCAGTGGCTTCCCCTTACTGGGCTTGTAGACTCTCCTCCAGGGAAGGCTCCAGGGAAGGTGAGTGGTCCGCAGATGAGCCACACACAGGATGAAATCAGGTTGAAAATGCAGCACAGCACAGAAGACAGGCAGATAGGTGTTCTGGCATCTGAGTTCTTGAAAATTAAACTTTAAATTGGAAAAGAAACTTTCAAAGTTAATTGAACAATAATAAGTGACTGACTTGCAATCTAGTAATGGTATACATAATATTTTTTATTTTTAATTATTTTCTTAAAACTTCAAAATATATTTCATATACTTTAATCTTATGGAACTATTTGTACTGGAACAAACATACAAATGAAAATAAATTGAGGTTTTATATTAGTTGTGTTGAGTGTATCTGTGTGTAATAACATATTAGTATATTAATCTGCAATTTTAATACAGTTGATTATTGAAAGCAATAAAAGCAGGACTATTGTATTGGAGAAATAGTATAGTAGTATGGGATTTGCCTTGAACATGGCCACCTGATATAGACCCAGATTCAATAACTGGTATCTCATATGATCCCCTGAGCCTGACAGAAACAATTTCTGATTGCAGAGCCAGGAGTAACCCCTGAGTGATGCCAGATGTAGCCCAACAAACAAATAAACACATAAACAGATAAAAACAAGATCAAACAGCACTATATATTATAAATGTATGTGACAGTGATATTGAATATTTATTTATTATTTTTTAAGTATTTATTATGTTTTTAAGGTCGTTAATTAAGTGGTTGACCTACAATACTAGATCACTGCTAAGATTTTTATCTAATAAATCTCTAGATGACTCAGGAAAGATAAATGAACATTTTCTGAAAGGACTGTTTAAAACTGTACTTGCATATAAAAGGCTGTTTAGTAATGAAGTACTGCCCACAGCCATCACATATCATAGTCATCTTACATGATCCCACTGACTTGCCCTGCCACTATTCAATTAACCTGTCATCCAACTTTCCAACAAAGGAAACAAAGCATTACACATCACAATTGGCTCTCAAGTGAGCTCACTGTTCTGTGGGAAATACATGATGCAGCATGGTCTCCATGCAGAGTGGTAACTTATAAATGATACAATTCTACAATCCTTTTGTGCTTTTTTATATTTTTATTGTGACCAATGTGAATTAGAAGTCTTTCACATTATATTTAAGGTACAAAGTTATGGCCATTCCCACCCCCAGTGTTTTCCTCCCCTCTATTCCTGTTCCCAGCATGCATCTGATGCCTCTTGTCTTTGCCTCCTGATGTGTTTTTGGTTAAATTCTATCAGTAATACAATTCACTATGCTCTCTCAATTCCCAATTATCTTTTAAGTCTAAATAAATGACAGAAAAACAATGTTACATGTCCCAGTCACATTTATTCTGTTATTTCAAAAATTATCTACATGGCTAATAAATTAACAAACCATAATATAATTTAATCTAGTTTTCTATAATGCTGGCTTTCAAACTATTTATATTACTTTTACAAAAATTACATATAAATTTCAAATTACAAATTATGTATATTTCTTTATTTGCATGAATGTTCACCTTGATACATGGTTTTAACGCAATAATGTCACCAGAATTTTAATTTAATCTGAAATTTTTTTCTTAACTTTTTATAAATGAAGAGAATGGGTACTCAGATAGTGACACAGCAACGTAAATTCTCTAACTTACTGGTTTAGATATATTAAAAATCATATACTCATTGGAAATTCTGTTTGGATAACAAATTTTTATGTATTTTATTTTATGTTTGATAAATAAACTTTCTGCTTCATTTTTTGTTTAAATAGATGTAATTAAATCATTTACTGTTGCCAACAAGCAACGTGAATGATATTAAGTGATTTCATATGTAATTTCCGATACAATATTTTATCTTCTAATTAAAAGCCATTTTGTTGCTAATCATAGAGCCATCTGTGTGAAACAGTATTCTTCAATATGAAAAATTAGAAGTGTCTAGTTCAGATAGGAATAATAGAGCCCTAATTTTCACTAAATGTGAATATTTTGAATATGACAATCTGAAATATGAATCCTGGACTTATATTTTTATAAATAAAATATTTGCTGAATTATTTCACATTTTGAGGTCTCAATTTTATCTTCTCTTTTATTTATGTCTCATTGCTTCCTTGTGAGGATAAATATAATGATGCATGTACAATTCTTTGAACCTGTGTAACTATGATACATTTTAGGTAAATAGGAAAAAAACAGATATTTCAACTCTTAGGTTTATTTTTTCATTGATTTTATTTTCTTTCCTCCACTTCCCTCATTTTCTCATTTTTACACACACAAATACACATCACACATAGATATATATTCAGACACATATTGGGACACAAATTAAACATCCCATTTATCTCTTGATTCTTAAAATTCTGCAGAAATAATCAAATGCATATAATGTAAGATATTGATCAAATAAAAAGTAAATTGAATTTATTATTAATTACATAAGTATTGATTGTAAACATGTAAGGAACTCAAATATACTGAAGAACTTACCAAGGAGCTTAAGAAGTATTTTAATATAGCTTAATTACAGCAAAAAACATTGGGAAGGGCAGTTAAGATAATTTCTTAAGGGAAAAAATAAACAGTAAAGCAAAATCATGCAGATGAAAATTTTGCCATCTACGGAAAACAGTTTTCCCTGGGGTTTTTCCTAAAGAGAGATGTTTGCACATAAGTATTTCACAAAAGTAAATTTTATTCTGCCTACTGAGCACCTCCCATAAAAATAATCTTGAACAAAAGATATTTGGGATGACAGGTTTTTGCTTAAGTGCATATATACACAATGTAAAGTAAATAAACAGAATCCATATAATTATTTAAAAAATGTAAATAGTAAAAAAAGAACAAGTCATTATCTAGAATGCAGCTAGGGCTATAACCTTGGTTAAAATTCATTGCATTGCATTGCATATCCCTTTCCCACCATCATAAGCCTAAAAATAGATTCAAAAATCCTACAAGCTAGGACATTTTAAAAAACATATAAAATAACTTTTTAAAGGTAGATGTAGCTCAATTCTATTTTTGCATCACCCACATTCCACTTGAAGTGTCTAGTTACTTTCATCACTTTTAGTTCTGCTTTCTGAGGAAGACTGTTTTCTCTCAAATAATGGCCTTTTAAGCTTCCTCCTTAAAATATATATTTGCTTCACTACTTTTCTTATCCTAAAATTTTTGTCTGAGAACAAACCTTGGAAAACTAGGGGAAAGTCAAGGGCTGACTTTTATTAAAGCAATTCCAGGCTTCAATCTGAAGACAAGACGCCCCAGAAGCTCAAGGGGAAAGGGACTTTTTCCCACATCCTCAAGATTAAAGGTCTCTCTGGGAGCCACTAGATGGCTGCCTATAGGCCTTTTAAACGTCCATAGTTTTTGAGTGCTCATGGGAAATCTCTGATCAGTTCTGACCACTTAGCACACACACATCAATGGTGAAGTCTAGGTGAATCATGCATGAAGGAATATATCCACTCTCCAATTGTAGCTACTGTCTTCCCACTCACCATGTTTCTCATCAGCAACAGGTTCAATTGTATGTTTATCAGATAAATGATATTTGAACAATTATTTGACCAAGTTTTAATCCTGGAGGGATATGGAGCTGATTTTCTCTTACAGTACCTTCCTAAACGTGAATGTGTCTAATAATTCTAAGACATATGTGAGTATTCCTGAATATGACTGAGGATGAGTTTGTAAAAGTCTCTGTGATTTGTTTTGGTTATTCATATGACTCTCCAAAGAATCTATATTTCTTGCTGATTTTAATATTCATATGTCAAATTCAAGTAACAAATAACATTCAGTTTATTTTACCCCAGATTTTATAATACTTGTACAGACAGTACATTTATTATATCAAAGATTGTCCTCACTTGATCTAAGAAAACTTTTAGTAATAAAAATGTTGGTTGTTCCAATTTAATTTAAAATTTAATTATATACTTCTGGTGAGATAATAAAATACCATAATAGATAAGATAATTTCTTGGCAATAAGATGTAAACACAGAGACATGCTACATATTCCTTTTATTCGTGTGTTTAATATCACTGTCACAAATGCTTTAAAATGACTACTACATGTAAGTAATGTGTTACAAGGAAAAATAAGTCAATATTTATTTTAGAATGTTTGCTGATACACAGAGTAGGAAGAATGGAAGTATACAGAAATTTAAAATATATGGCAACATGTTGATGGTTGAAAGTTCTATCTGGCACACATTTAAATAGAATGAAGCTTAAACAAGAATAGAATGGGCTTGAACAACGCAACAGGAAAAGATGAACAAGAGGAGGAAACAAAAAAGAGCATAAGAAAGAAAAAAGCTTAGTCTTAGTTTACCAAATTGTCATATTCACAAATCAGAAAAAAAATCAGAAGATTTTTATGAAAAACAATCATAATAGTGCCAGACTGCTGAGTCAGAAATGTTCAGAATGCACCATACCAATATGTGCATTTAAAATTTCCTTCATAAATCAATCTCACATCACCTCCATCCCAAAGAGTCATCCTTCTGTACATACCTTAAATATACTTCCCAATGGTTCATGAAAAGAATTATGTATTTTTTGTACAATTTATCTTATTTCCTTATTTTCTCAGGACCTTTAACTCTCTCCTAATATTTTACATTTTGTTTTATGATCTTTTCTATTAATGTATTTGTTTTAATTTTTTAGTTTTAATTAATATATTTACCTCACTCATATTCTATTATATTGAATTTGTGTCAAATATCTGAACTATTCTTAAATTTACATAGGTTCTTGATATTCTGAATTATATAAATTGCTCTCCTTTATCTCAATTTTTTCATATTTTGTAAAAGATACCAGTTCTTTTAGAATAGCTTTTAAATAGCTGGTTCACTGTGTGCTTCCAGTCTAGTCTATATTTACCTAGTATTTTGTCTCAGTATTATGTTCTCAGGTACACACATATTTAATAAGTATTACTTTTTATTAATATCTTTATTTAAACACCTTAATTACAAACATGGTTGTAGTTGGGTTTCTGTCATGGAAAAAAAGTGTATTACTTTAAAAAAATATTTACTTAGAGATTGGAACAATAAATAGTTTCTTATACTGTAAGTAGCTGACCCAGATTTTATCCTCAATAATATTTGTGGTTTTTCAAAACTTATCAGGCAAGACCCCTGGCACAGAGCCAGGAAAAAACATGAGCACTATTGTGTGTATTGTGTGTATATATATATATATATATATATATATATATATATATATACACACATCAATGTTTATGTACATATACATATATGTATATACATATATATATATGGTTGGGCTTCAGTTTGCATTCTTCTATCCAATGTTAATACATTTCCTTTACTCCTTTATATATATATATATTTTTTTTTGCTCTTCAGCCACACCCCTTGATGCTCAGGGATTATTCCTGGTTATGTGTTCAGAAATCACACCTGGCTCTGGGACCATATGAGACACTAGGGGATTGAACCGCAGACTGTCCTAGGTCAGCCCTGTGCAAGGCAAATGCCATTCTTCTGTGCCACCACTCTGGCCCCATTTTCCATGTATTCTTCTTCTTCTTTTTTTTTTTTTTTTTTGAAATTTTCCATGTATTCTTATACCCATTCTTTAATTCTTTTTCTTGCTCACCTGGACTAAGTGGTCACCCCAGGGGTCCTATGGCTAGCTTTCCTGCCCAGAGCCCCCATCATACCAGTCAAAAGCCCACGAAATCCTGGCATGTGGAGGGTTCTGAGCCCAGCCGAGCCTCTGTAGTTTTTGGATGCCTAGGGAGGAATTTCTCACCCCCTCCCCCCAGGGCCCGATTAACCAGGCGTGGCCCTGAAGACCCGCCTGGTGTGTGGGGAATCTTGTTCACCTGGACTAAGTGGTCAGCCCAGGGGGCCTATGGCTAGCTGTCCTGCCCAGAGCCCCCAACATACCAGGCAAACACACCAAGAAATCCTGGCATGTGGAGTGTTCTGAGCCCAGCCAAGCCTCTGTAGTTTTTGAATGCCTAGGGAGGAATTTCTCACCCCCTCCCCTCAGGGCCCGATTAACCAGGCGTGGCCCTGAAGACCCGCCTGGTGTGGGGGGAATCTTGTTTCTTTAATCTTGCTTTCTGTGTAGAGTTTTCATTGTTAAGATCAGAGCTTTCCCTTTACTCACTTTTCAGAAAAACAAAACCCCTTAGATATCTATCTGCTTTAACTAAATAAACCAAAAAGATCCATTTATTTTATTTGAGACATATACCACCCTCTCCTCACTCCTTTTCTTCTTGGCAGTAGTTCAGGGAAAAGTATTCAAAAATGATAATAAAAATTCAATCTCTATCACTAAAGAGTGTACTGATAAATAAATAAAAATAAATAATAGTTTATTGATAGAAATAATTGATGAATATATGGCATATCCTTTTGAAAATAATTAATGTAAATTAGAATATTTGTTTTTAAAATATTAATATAATTCACATAAAAAGTTGGATTATATGTTATTGTAAACATATAGAACAAATATGCTTTAAAATATTAATAAGAAAATATTTTTGATTTATTAACATTTTAATAAAGAACTTAGAATTCAAACAATCCTAATATTAAGGCATATTATCCCTATGAATATACAATTAATATGCATTATTGATAAATAAATCATATTTCTGAACATTCATACATACAAACTCATTTGTTTTTAAATATACTGATGCTTAGTGCCTTTACTATAAAGAAATGAATGCAATGTGTCCATGTGAATGCCCCAGATCTCATATATAATTGATATTACATCAGTGTATATAATAAAATTTAGACACCTATCAAATTTTAAGAATAAAAACACATTAGAGATGTTTAATATGGACTGAATATGGATATATTTTATAACCAAATGATTTGCGTGCTCACACTTAGATGCCAATCTCCTTTTCTGTAAAATGAGGAATGTTTTTAAACTTTCTTTGACTTTGGATAATCTAAGACAAAATCTGGAAATAATTCAAGTGCTTAAGAACAGATTAGTGTCTAAAGAAACTGTTGTATTTCTATATCCTGGAATACAATGCTGTTAGGAAAAATAAAGTCAGGATTTTTTTATATATGGATGTATATGTAGGCTATTATTGACAATAAAATGACTTAGAGGAAGAGGAATAAATATATAGAATGATCTTACTTATTTGGTAGATATAAGAATAATATTAGTATGGAAAAGAATTCAGAAATAATAGAATGAGAATTAGGAGGACCAGTCCATAGTAAGAAGCTTGCCACAAAGCAGTGAACGCAGAGTAAAAAGGGACAACTATGACAATGATGGTTGAAAATGATCACTTTGGACAAGATATGCATGGCATCACTTATTTAACAACAATGTAAATCACAGTGTCAAGAAATTAAGAGAGAGTGGTAAAATGCCAGTAACAGAAGCAAGGAAAATCACATAAGGGATGGTCTATTCATGAACAATTTTGTAAGCACAGTGCTTAAATAAACTAATTATTATTATTATTATAAAATCTATTAATTAAAAAATAAAACAAATTAAAACAGAAAACAAATGTGTAAATTAAAATAGTTTATTTGTAATAATTATTTTCCTTTATGTATAATCACGATACTGGTATTTGAAAGAAAAACTGCTTAAATTTTTATCTAGTAACAAAAAAGGAATGTATCTGGTGCATTTAATGAAACATTATATTATTTATCATTATAACCAAGATATATTTTCTGTAAGTGAACCCATCCTCAAGTCGCAATCACTCACATATTAGCCAGCTACCAATTTCTTACTGTTTCATTGTATATACATACTTGAAAAATTTACATATACATATTAAATGCCTAATCATGTGTCCATATGAAATATAATTCTCCTGTGTATTATTTTATTTAATCACCATGAGATACATTTAAAAAATCTTTGCTTTACCAGTGTTAATTTTCTGCCACCCAAGTTTTCGTTCTCCTTTCCTAGCTTGCCTCTATGGCATGCGCCACTCCTATTGCTCTCTCTCTTTCTCACTCACTCACTCACTCACTCACTCACTCACTCACTCACTCACTCACTCTCTCTCTAACTCTTCTTTTTTCTCCTTTGGGAACTGTGGCTTGTAATATTGTTAGCAAAAGGGTATCATACATATTAATTTACCTCCTTTCATCACCCAGCTTATTTTAGAGTAACTGTCAAAGTGGTTCATTCACTGTTCTACTTTAGGAACATTAATTTCATAGACGAATGATTTAAAAAAATGCTATGGTACACCTACATCTATAACATGGAATACTACACATTTGGCTATTAGGAAAAATAAAGTAATAAAATTTGCTTATGTAAATAAACATGGAGAGTGTCATGCTAAATGAAATTAGTCAGAGGGAGAGGAACAGATATAGAATAATCACATTCATTTCTGATATGTGTACATATATATACAATTAGAATAAAACTAATGAAAACAGAAATACAGGGATTGGAAAATGCACTTAGAAATCAGTGATTCTTTTTTTTTTTTTTTGTGGTTTTTGGGCCACACCCGGCAGTGCTCAGGGGTTACTCCTGGCTCCATGCTCAGAAATTGCTCTTGGCAGGCACGGGGGACCATATGGGATGCTGGGATTCGAACCGATGACCTCTTGCATGAAAGGCAAACGCCTTACCTCCATGCTATCTCTCCAGCCCCGAAATCAGTGATTCTTACATGCTTTCTTTATCTGTAGAATGTTATCTTTGTTTGAGCATTTAATATTGTGCTTAAATATCTTAAATTGGGGCCAGAGAGATAGCATGGAGGTAAGGCATTTGCCTTGCATGCAGGAGGATGGTGGTCCAAATCCTGACATAAAATATGGTCCCCTGAGCCTTCCAGGAGTGATTTCTGAGTGTAGAGCTAGGAGTAACCCCTGAGTGTTTCTGGTGTGACCCAAAAACAAAAAACCAACATATATATATATCCATAAATTTTATCTGTTTCATGAAATCTTTGAACAGAGCACACATTAGAACATTATTTGCTTTCCAAATTTATATCAATATTTAGGATAAGAAAAATGGGAGAAAAAAATTTGGTGCCCCTCATTCATTGTTACTATGTATCATAAATGATGCAGTGAAAGATTTGTAATGCACTTTGGTCACAATAAAAATTAAAACAAGAAAAAAATATTTAGGATAATATTGTAGTTTGTCTATATTTTATTGTGAATATTAAATAAAATAGCTTGTTCTCTTTCAATATTTTAAATATAAAGAACAAATAGATGGAAAGCATTTTGCATTTGATTATAACCTTGAAAATTCATTTTAGTTGTTGAATGTCAAATTGTTAAATTACTGTTTCATATTACCTTCCAAATATTCTGCTTTCTTTTAATTGATTTAATTTTGTAAAGATAAATGCCTTAGGTTACATATAACACCAAACATAACACACTATAAAGCAATTTTGTAAGGGAACTTCAGTAATTGCTTAACACACATGGTTGTGCATAACAGATAGAAATAATAGTGGAACAAACAAAACTTATTTAGGCTAACCTATATTTTGAAAATATTGCAAGTGACTCAAAAACACTTTTTTTGGTACAATTTCTCCAAAGATAAGCACTGAGAATTATGGAATATTCAGATGTCCCTGAATGTATATTGGAGTGGTAATTAAAAACTGAATTATTTTTTCAGGTATTATATTTCGGAAGAATCACAGGCATTTAAAAAAAACTGAATAATTGATTCAAAGTAAAATACTAAGATTGAGGTTACTAAATTACACACACATTGGTCAACATAGGATTAATATATTAAATCTTACTATTAATGACCTTAACAAAATACCACCTCAGTCATTAAAAATATCAATTTTAATACAAACAAGTATTAGGTAACTAAACATAGTTTGATTCAAGTTTAAGAAAATTTTAGAAGTGAGTGAGTAAGAAATGGCTGGATGTGGGGGTTTCCAGGCAGAGTGCTGATTGCTCTACCTGCAGAGTCTCCACCCGGCTGTGCTCCTTCTGAGGAAACTGAGGACCTGAAGGGAGCCCTGTCCTACTCTTCTCTGTCTTTCCTCAACTCTGGAAGCTCTCCTCAGAGCCCTGGGAAGCGAACCCAAAAAAAACTACATTCGGAAGCTAGCCAGCGAGCCAGTGAGTGAGTAAGAAATGGCTGGATGTGGGGGTTTCCAGGCAGAGTGCTGATTGCTCTACCTGCAGAGTCTCCACCCGGCTGTGCTTCTTCTGAGGAAACTGAGGACCTGAAGGGAGCCCTGTCCTACTCTTCTCTGTCTTTCCTGAACTCTGGAAGCTCTCCTCAGAGCCCTGGGAAGCAAACCCCAAAAAAACTACATTCGGAAGCTAGCCAGCGAGCCAGTGAGTAAGTAAGAAATGGCTGGATGTGGGGGTTTCCAGGCAAAGTGCTGATTGCTCTATCTGCAGAGTCTCCACCCGGCTGTGCTTCTTTTGAGGAAACTGAGGACCTGAAGGGAGCCCTGTCCTACTCTTCTCTGTCTTTCCTGAACTCTGGAAGCTCTCCTCAGAGCCCTGGGAAGCGAACTCCAAAAAAACTGAAGCTACCCAGCAAGTGAGTGAGTAAGAAATGGCTGGATGTGGGGGTTTCCAGGCAGAGTGCTGATTGCTCTACCTGCAGAGTCTACACCCGGCTGTGCTCCTTCTGAGGAAACTGAGGACTTGAAGGGAGCCCTGTCCTACTCTTCTCTGTCTTTCCTGAACTCTGGAAGCTCACCTCAGAGCCCTGGGAAGCAAACCCCCCAAAAACTGAAGCTACCCAGCAACTCTCCTCAGAGTCTTGGGAAGCGACCCCAAAAATACAGCATTCAGAAGCTGCCAAGCAAGCGAGTGAAAACTACGCCTGTCCAGTGGGGCCCGACTGTGAAAAACTGTGAGTGCTGCCTGTGTGTGTCTCTCTACTATCCTGCTGCGTGAACCTCCTGAGAGTGGGCTGAAAAGAGGCTCCAGAAGGCACTTAGCTCCACTTCACTACGCAGCCGTGCGCTCTTTCTAAAAAAAATAACACCATCACAAGAAGAAAAAAAAAACACACTAAGAACTGTGTTGGATCACAGAAGCAAGAACTTCTCTCCAGACTGTCTTCTCTGCTGCGTGCTCGGGCCTAAGATTTGATCCTGTGTGAGGCTTCATCCACGGAGGACTCCCCTACCTTGGAGGCAAGCAGGCCCATCCAGAAAGGGCGGAGCCAGAGAAGTGTGCTGCCTGCATCATATAACCAATGAATACCACCACAACACGTAGAAAAACCCACAATACAAGTGTGACAATGGGGAAACAACGCAGGCCAACATCAGACATAGAGAATGAAGATGACAATTCTGATGACCAGTTAATGACCAACCAACTAATCAACCTCTCAGATAAGGACTTTAGAGTAGCAATATGGAAGATGCTCAAAGACCTCCAAAAAACCATGGATACAGTGGAACAGAACACTAATAATAATCAAGAAAATATGAAGACAGAAATCACAAAACTCCAAACTGAAATAACATGTCAACTAACAGGCCTGAAAAAATTAGTAAACGAAGTGAATGACAAAATGGATAAGCTCTGGGACAGGGTATCAGAAGCTGAGAATAGACTTGGTGCTGTGGAAGATGAGACACATAACAATTCCATACAGCAGGAGAGATTGGAAAAAAAACTTAAAGCAAATGAACAGACAATGGAAAAATTAGTCAAAGAATGGGAACAGATGAAAATAGAAGTCTATGATAAGATCAACAGAAACAACTTAAGAATCATTGGAGTCCCAGAGACCCAGGAAGAAAATTTCCAGGAAGAATCAACGGTCAAGAACATCATTAAAGAGAAACTTCCAGAGCTAAAGAATATATGTGATCAAATCCTGCATGCTCGAAGAGTACCAATCAAAAGAGACCCAAGAAAAACCACCCCAAGACACATCCTAGTCACAATGACAAATCCCACAGATAGAGACAGAATTCTGAAAACAGCAAGATCAAAAGGGGAAATTACATTTAAGCAAGCATCCTTGAGATTTACAGCAGACCTGTCACCAGAAACACTCAATGCCAGAAAGCAGTGGTGGGATATTGTGACAAGACTGAATGAAATGAATGCTTCACCCAGAATACTATACCCAGCAAAACTCACTTTCCAGTTTGACGGAAGAATACATGGTATCACAGACAAAAAACAGCTCAGAAACTTTACAGACCAAAACCAGTCTTAAGAGAAAAACTGAAAAACCTAATTTAAAACAAGACTAACCAAAAGACACACCAAATTTCGATATAAAGATGGCATTAAATCCAAGGACAATTCTTTCTCTCAACGTCAATGGACTAAATGCACCAGTTAAGAGACACAGAGTGGCTAAATGGATCAAAAAACTCAATCCAGCCTTCTGCTGCCTACAAGAAACGCACCTGAATAGTCAGAACAAACATAGACTCAAAATAAAAGGCTGGAGAAAAATTATCCAAGCAAACAACACCCATAAAAAACCTGGATGGCCATACTAATATCAGATAATGCAAACTTTATACTCAGGAAGGTTGTAAGGGACAAAGATGGACATTTTATATTAATCAAGGGGTATGTAGAGCAGGAAGAAATAACTCTCCTAAACATATATGCACCAAATGAGGGGCCAGCAAAATATTTAAAACAACTCTTGACAAATCTGAAAAACAATATCAATAAAACACAATAATTGTGGGGGAACTCAACACTGCTTCGTCAACATTGGATAGGTCAATCAGACTGAAACCCAACAAGAATATACTAGACCTGAGGAGAGAAATGGAAGAAAGAGGCCTAGTGGATATATATAGGACACTCCATCCCCAGAAACCTGGATACACATTCTTCTCCAATGTACATGGGGCATTCTCCAGGATAGACTACATGCTGGCACATAAAACATACCTCCATAAGATCAAGAGGATAGAAATTTTGCAGACTACCTTCGCTGACCACAAGGCTCTGAAATTATTTGTGAATTTCAAAGGGACTCAGAAGAAAAACTTTAACACCTAGAAGTTAAACAACCTCATACTCAATAACCAGTGGGTCCGAGATAAAATCAAGGAGGAAATCAAAAGGTTTCTGGAAACAAATGACAATAAAGACACAAATTATCAGAACTTATGGGACACAGCAAAAGCAGTACAGAGAGGAAAATTTATAGCTTTGCAAGCACACATCAGGAAGGAAGAAGGAGCTTACCTGAGTAGCTTAATGACACAGCTAATAGACTTAGAAAGTACTCAAAAAAAGGACCCAAAAATAGGAAGACAGAAGGAAATAACAAAGCTGAGAGCAGAAATCAACGAAGTGGAAACCCAAAAAACAGTCCGAAAGATCAACGAAAGCAGAAGTTGGTTCTTTGAAAAAATAAACAAGATTGATAGACCACTGGCAAACCTAACAAAGAAAGAGAAAGAGAGAAACTTGATAACTCGTATTAGGAATGAAAAAGGAGAGATCACTACTGATATGACAGAGATTCAAAGGGTAATCAGAAACTACTTTGAAAACTCTACGCCACTAAAAATGAGAACCTGGAATAAATGGATAAATTCTTGGACTCTTATAATCTTCCACGGTTGAAAGAAGAGGATGTAGCATATCTAAACACCCCCATCACCATTGATGAAATAAAAATGGTAATCAAAAGTCTGCCCAAAAACAAAAGCCCAGGCCCAGATGGATTCACTAATGAATTCTATCAAACTTTCCAAGAGGAACTACTACCAATCCTGGCAAGACTCTTTCATGAAATTGAACAAGTGGAAACACTCCCAAATAGCTTTTATGAAGCCAACGTCACCTTGATACCTAAACCAGACAGAGATGCTACGAAAAAAGAAAATTACAGACCAATATCGCTGATGAATGCAGATGCAAAGATCCTCAACAAAATCCTGGCAAATAGGATTCAATACCTCATTAAGAAGATCATCCACTACGATCAAGTAGGTTTCATCCCAGGAATGCAAGGATGGTTTAACATCCTTAAGTTATCAATATAATACACAACATCAACAACAAGAAAAATAAAAACCACATGATCATATCAATAGATGCAGAGAAAGCATTTGATAAGTTCCAACACCCATTCTTGATCAAAACTCTCAGCAAGATGGGAATGGAAGGAACCTTTCTCAATATAGTGAAGGCCATCTACCACAAGCCAGTGGCAAATATTATCCTCAATGGAGAAAAACTGAAAGCCTTCCCTCTAAATTCTGGCACAAGACAAGGCTGTCCTCTCTCACCACTCCTATTCAACATAGCACTGGAAGTACTTGCTACAGCGATTAGGCAAGAAAAAGATATCAAGGGAATCCAGATAGGAAAGGAAGAAGTCAAGCTCTCACTGTTTGCAGATGACATGATGCTCTACTTAGAAAACTCTAAAGACTCTACCAAAAAGCTTCTAGAAACAATAGACTCATATAGCAAGGTGGCAGGCTACAAAATCAACGCACAAAAATCAATGGCCTTTCTATACACCAATAGTAATAAGGAAGAAATGGACATTAAAAAACAACCCCAATCACAATAGTGCCACACAAACTCAAATATCTTGGAATCAACTTGACTAAAAATGTGAAGGACCTATACAAAGAAAACTATAAAACTCTGCTCCAAGAAATAAGAGAGGACACGCGGAAATGGAAACACATACCCTGCTCATGGATTGGCAGGATTAACATCATCAAAATGGCAATACTCCCCAAGGCATTATACAGATTCAACGCTATCCCTCTAAAGATACCCATGGCATTCTTCAAAGAAGTGGATCAGGCACTTTTGAAATTTGTTTGGAACAATAAACACTCTAGAATAGCTAAAGCAGTCATTGGGAAAAAGAATATGGGAGGAATTACTTTCCCCAACTTTAAACTTTACTACAAAGCAATAGTTATCAAAACAGCATGGTATTGGAATAAGGACAGACCCTCAGATCAGTGGAATAGACTTGAATACTCAGAAAATGTTCCCCAGACATACAATCACCTAATTTTTGATAAAGGAGCAGGAAATCCTAAATGGAGCAAAGACACCCTCTTCAACAAGTGGTGTTGGCACAACTGGCTAGCCACTTGCAAAAAATTAAACTTAGACCCCCAGCTAACATCATGTACGAAGGTAAAATCCAAACGGATTAAAGACCTCGATATCAGACCCCAAACCATAAGATATATAGAACAACACATAGGCAAAACTCTCCAGGACATTGAGACTACAGGCATCTTCAAGGAGGAAACTGCACTCTCCAAGCAAGTGAAAGCAGAGATTAACAGATATTAAGTTGAGAAGCTTCTGCACCTCAAAGGAAATAGTGCCCAGGATACAAGAGCCACCCACTGAGTGGGAGAAACTATTCACCCAATACCCATCAGATAAGGGGCTAATCTCTAAAATATACAAGGCACTGACAGAAATTTACAAGAAAAAAACATCTAATCCCATCAAAAAATGGGGAGAAGAAATGAACAGACACTTTGACAAAGAAGAAATACAAATGGCCAAAAGACACATGAAGAAATGCTCCACATCACTAATCATCAGGGAGATGCAAATCAAAACAACAATGAGATACCACCTCACACCACAGAGAATGGCACACATCACAAAGAATGAGAACAAACAGTGCTGGCGGGGATATGGAGAGAAAGGAACCCTTATCCACTGCTGGTGGGAATGCTGTCTAGTTCAACCTTTATAAAAAGCAATATGGAGATTCCTCCAAAAACTGGAAATCGAGCTTCCATACGATCCAGCTATACCACTCCTAGGAATATACCCTAAGAACACAAAAATACAATACAAAAATCCCTTCCTTACACCTATATTCATTGCAGCACTATTTACCATAGTAAGACTCTGGAAACAACCCAGATGCCCTTCAACAGACGAATGGCTAAAGAAACTGTGGTACATATACACAATGGAATATTATGCAGCTGTCAGGAGAGATGAAGTCATGAAATTTTCCTATCCATGGATGTACACGGAATCTATTATGCTGAGTGAAATAAGTCAGAGAGAGAGAGAAAAACGCAGAATGGTCTCATTCATCTATGGGTTTTAAGAAAACTGAAAGACATTCTTGCAATAATAATTTTCAGACACAAAAGAGAAAAGAGCTGGAAGTTCCAGCTCACCTCAGGAAGTTCACCACAAAGAGTGATGAGTTTAGTTTGAGAAATAACTACATTTTGAACTGTCCTAATATTGAGAATGTATGCGGGAAATGCAGAGCCTGTTTAGAGTACAGGCAGGGGTCGGGTGGGGAGGAGGGAGATTTGGGACATGGGTGATGGGAATGTTGCACTGGTGATGGGTGGTGTTCCTTTTATGACTGAAACCCAAACACAATCATGTATGTAATCAAGGTGTTTAAATAAAAAAAAAGAAAAAAGAAAATTTTAGAAATATAAAATATCCATTTATTGAAGTCTAAAACTTAAGTTGCCACAGCAAACATAGTTACTGTTATATATGTAATTTACAGCAAAAAATTACATACTTTCTTGATCTATTTTCATTTTAGCTATTTCTATTTTTGCTATAAGTACTCCTATTTGCTATTTTATTTTTTTCTATTTGTATATTGTCTGCAGGTGTGTTGTGAAACATTTAGTTAGAATTTAATTATAAACTTAAAATTAGGATATCAGAGTCAGAAAATTTAAGTAATCCTCCTTAAACGAAATTTTATAACACTCCAGAACCAAATATTTATTCTATATTATTTTTTTAAATTTTTCTTAATGATAAAATTCTATAAAGACATGCTTTGTATGTGTTATGATTTTAGTATCATTTCATAAGTACAATGTTTTTAGTTTATAGTAATAAATGCGTACTATATTTGTATTTCACAATTTTAACTAAAACACAATCATTCTCCTGGAAAACATTCATACAGGAAATATTTTCCTATAGTTAAATTTATTATTTTTGTCATTCACAAGTTCAAAATCAAAACATTAGTTATGTTTTAAAAGTAATTTACATTGAATTTTTATTTTCTAGATTTGTTGATACATTTTGTATAGTTTTAATGTGTACGGTGTTATAATTTGATATAACAATGATCCATCCCACACATATGAGAATGATAAATAAGAAAAAAAATCACCTGCCTAAATCATGAAAAACTTTCCACCTATATTTTGTCCATATTTATCACTTCCCACCATCATTGCTATAATGGTTCTCTTTCTGACCTAACCATCCTTTCCCTCATTGTAGCAAGTTTTCTTAAGGGCTAGTCCTACTTGTCTTTTTTTCTATTGTCTTTGAATATTATTACTCTATTTTGTTTCTTTTTAATCCACACATAAGTGTATTTATTCTATGTCTAATCCTTTCTGTCACCCAGATTTCACTCATCATGATACCCTCTATACCAATCCATGTATCAGCACATTTTATAAATACATTTTTAGTGTATACATAGTATTCCATTGGGTTGATAAACCATAGTTTTTATTTACTTGTCTGTTCCTGGGTGCTTGGATTGTTTCCAGTTTGGTTATTGTTAATACTGCTGCAATAAAAATAAGAATACAGATACTTTTTGGCATTGCATTTTGGAGTCCTTAGGATGTAAACAAATAGAAAACACTACTTAGAAAAGAAAAAGGAAACACAGAAAATGGAAACACACCTCCACCTGGATAGGGATAATTAACACCATTAAAAGGAAATAATTCCCCTCCCAAAAAAGAAATAATTCTCAAAACATTTGTACAGATTCAATGTAGTTCTTATAAAGTTACCAGTAACATTTTTCAAAGAAATTAATCAAATGCATCTGCAATCCAAATAGAATAACAAACCTCTCTGAATATCCAAAATAGTCTATGGGATAAAGAAGATAGGGACATCATTTTTTTTTCAAATTTCAAACTCTTTATGAAAGGTAGTAATAATTAAAATGCAAGTTTTACAATAAAAATAAATCTTGTAATCAATGGAATATAATTTAAAAGAGTTAGATCTTTAAGTATATTTTTTGTTAATAATTGATAAAGAACCAAAAACATAGAACAAAAAAAAATGTCTTCAGCAAGTGGTTTTTTGAAAAAATGATCAGGCACATACAAAGAAAAAAATTAGACCTCTTTCTGATACCATGGAAAAAAACAGATCAAAATTGTTTGAAAAATTCAATATCGGATCTGAATCTATACAGCACATAGAGGAAGACTGAGGCAGATCTCTCGATGAAACTAAGACTAGAAGCATCTTTAAAAATGAAACCCCAACAAGCAAGCAAATAGAAGGAAACAAACAAATGGGACTACCTTAAATTAAGAACCTTTTGCACTTCAGAGGAAACAAAGACCAAAATACGAAGACACCTCATATATGAGAGCAATTATTTTACCACCACTTATCTGAAAAATGATAATTATCAAAGGTAATAATATGAACATATATAACCATATATTAATAGGGCTTCAAAAATATATGTTCAAAAAGAAAACTACACTCAACGGATTAAAAAATGGAGAGAAGACATGAATGTACTTTCTCAGAAATAAACCCAAACTGAAGTACTTTGAATATACCATTCCATTATCTTTGTGATTTTCATTTGAAAAATCTGAAGTGAGCTTTGCTATTTCCCCTGTGTTTGAGGTTTTGCTTTCCTATTGTTCTTTTAAAAATCTATTTCTTAATATTTTGATAATAATATGCTTATTTTGTTTGATACTCTTTTTGACTCATAGGAATGTATGCAAGATACCCTTTACAGAGTCAAGATGTTAGTAGTTGCTATATCTTTAATTATTTCTCCCCATTCTTGCTTTTCTTTTTTTGAATCATTGTGATTTGGAAGTTGCTCCTAATGTATTGCTCATCAAATATCCAGATATTTTCCATAAAATCTAGTTTTCATGGTTTTGGGTGCCTTGTCTATGATCTCTCAGATTAAAATATTATTTGGGGGGGGGTCACACCCGGCAGCGCTCAAAGGTTATTCCTGGCTCTATGGTCAGAAATCCCTCCTGGCAGGCTCGGGGGACCATATGGGATGCCGGGATTTGAACCATGGACCTTCTGCATGCAAGGCAAATGTCTTATCTCCATGCTATCTCTCTGGGCCCCTCAATTAAATTTTTGACATTTTCTTTTCTGTTACAGAGTTCCACAGCTATATAATATTATAAGCTGTGTTATAACTTATAACATTCTAAGTTCTATTTGAGTGAGTTTCTTAATATTTTTCAGCTTTGTTTTTTAAGATTATTCCATATCTTTTTCAATTATTTGCTTACATCTGAGCATCAAGGTGATTGTTGTTCTGTAGTAATCCCTTGGCTAGCACTGAAAGGTCTGATTTACCTATGAACTCTTATGAGCTTCTTCTGTTTCTATCATTGATACTGTGGATTCCTTCCATTTTCATTATTCCTTGTATTACTTGGGAACTAAGATGGAATTCTGTGTTGTGCAGAGTTGGATCTATCTCCCACTTACAATATTAAATTAGTTCCTTTGAATACTGATGTCTGGTTGTTTTGTGATAATTTTTGTAGATCAGGAGAATAGACAAGGGTTGGGCTAGGTTTGTCACTCTCTCCAGTTGGGTTTTATAGCATGACATAACTGATGTTGGTCCAAGTCCTTCAGGACTTTTCTGGAAGGACTGGTGATGTAAAATTTTTCTGAGGCAGTAAGTGAGGCATATTTTGTGGATCGGATGAGGTTTCAGGAATTCAGCTGAAAGAATTGATGTAGATAAAGTGAGAATTTTAAGATTATTAAGGTAGTTGACAGAAATAGTTACCGTTGTTTATTGTTTTCTTCCATAGGAGGAAGCTTCAGTTCAGTTTAATCTTTTACTTGAACACGGTAATTTAGACTGACATGGGTGAGTTAGATTTGTGGTGTGAGGCGCATGCAGCATTCATGAGGAGGTGGATGGCAAGGAACAAAATATTGGTACTGGATAGGACTTATTTCAGTGGAATTTCTAGTGTATGAGCAACAGTGGGTATGCAAAAGAATCTGGATGGCAAGAGTAGGAAACTGAGAGACTGAATGAAAACTGGTTCTGAAGGGCATCCAATGAAAGTCCTGCTGGACATCTAGGATAATCTCAAAATTAATATTATTCTACATATTTGTGGAAGATTAATTAGAGAATGTGTGTAGTTTCTTAGAGCCAAAATGTGAAGTCCTTATCACACTCCATCATTGGTTTCCTCCCATTTTTATCTTCCTTACTTTTGTTATAAAGTGATTGTATAAAATATTTTATATATTACCCCTTTTTATGTGAACACCATGGCTCCAAAGTTGTTAATTATTGAGTCTTAAAATAGATTTTAATCCAACTGCACCTATTCAACTCACTTAAGTTATCATAACACATTCCCTTTCTCATAGATGGACTTTTTCATTGATTTTGGACTTTATTGATTCTAAAATGTCTAGCTACAAAAAATATCTAACTTACGTATGTCCTGAACTATAAAAACTCAGGAACAAACATAGGTTGTTTTTTAAGGGATAGGGGCCACAAAAGATGGTACTCAGGGCTTACTACTGACTCTGTGTTCTAGGGTACTTAATAATAGTTCCTGGGATTGAAGCAGGGTTAACTACACAAGGCAAGCACCTAGTATTTATAATATATAGCTGTACCACAAAATATGTTACATTTTATTAAAAACTAAATATATTATTTTATATACTTATCCAAGAATATTTTTCATGCAGAGTCTGTGCAACACAAATTCTTCCCTTGTGTGTTCAATAATGCTACATAATTACATAATTACAAAAAAATTGAGTAAAGACAACCTAAAGACTCTTTAAAAATCTTGGATTGTGTACTGTTCACAAAACTTCCTCTAATATTCTATTGACAAGTCCTTGATTACTTACCTTAATCAAATAAAAATATATTCTAGAATGTCGAGTGTAGCTTTTTACTGAGTATTAAGAGACACAGCAGGTAATTCACTGATTAACAATAATTACTTGAAAATTTTTGCTACTCTAGTCTCTAACCTTGCTGATATCTAAATTTTCCTCCTAATTCTAATAAGAAAGACCTATTAAAAAGTTTTAGTCATTCAAAAAATTTGGTTAAATACTTCAAATGTAGCTATTATTTTTAAAGAAAATCCACTTGTTTCAGGATATTAATGAGCCACACTTAACTCATTACATTGTAAATTTCCACCCTCAATTTTCACCTAGATTCCTTTATAAATTATTTGGTAGATTTTTATCTGTTCTTTTAAAGTGCTGTATAGCCTACCTTATAGCTCTGAAACTTGACTTTCTCTGACAATTCACTTTCCTATCTCTTCCATGTTCTTAAATTACCACTTTAAGCATTGCAAGACAGAGAAGTCAACTATATCATAGACAAGGTGAGTTACCTCTGCATTAATCCTCATGTTACTCTGTAGTATTCTTCCACAAAATTCTCATCACACTTAATGAACTAATATATAACTGCCTTCCCACTGAATTTTTGTCCCTGAGGCTGTGTCTAAATTGTATATACTATATATTATAATTGTTGAGTAGTTCTTAATGAATACCAATTCTGTATGCTGATTTTAATCAAAGAATTTTATTTGATCAAGTGTAAAATTTCCTTCTAGATGAATGAGAAAAATTTGTACCTACCCAAATTGACTCATGATGCAAAACCAAAAATGTACACAGCCAAAATTATGTCATTTTCTGGGTTTCACAGGCAAATTTCTATGGCATGAATCCACATGGTCACCTCTGACATTGCAACTTCAGTCTAATTTTAATAAAATTTCTTCCACCACTGCACCATAAGCCCAAATGTACAATCCTTTTAATAGCTAATAACTGTAACAAAATACTAGCTCTTTTAAAAAAGCAAAGTGACATATATAATATGTTGTTTATATATTCGTGATAAGTTAGAATACTTATTTTCTTCTTCATTTTTGTGTCACTGCTTTGACAGATATGATCTTAACCTAAGTCATCCTAGTGAACACTAAATTTTTACTGAATTATTTAATATAATATACTTTTGGATAACTTCATCTATTGTAAAATATTTACTTAAACACGTGTGAATAGGTGTTGGAGACAGTGTCCTGTCAGAGATCAATTTTTCTGTCTTCTGTCTTTTATGCAGCCTTTCACCTAAGGCTGCCTACCTGCAGACTTTGCTGTAAGCTTTTGAGCTAACAGGAAAGGTATTTCGCAGCTGAAGGAGATTTTCTTTGAAGCCAAAGAGAAAAGTAAACACCCCAATGCCAGTTCCAGATTTAGGCCACTCCCTTTAGCTTCTTTCCGGAGTTAATGGTTACGCTTCAAAATCTTGCCCCTTCACAGACTGTTGTTAGCTCCAGATAAGCGAGCTGCAGAACTCACTTTGGAGACATAAGGCTATCCCTTGAAAGCTGCTGTCTTGGGAATGATTGTAAACTTGTCAATCCTTCTGGGATGATTTACTGCCTTTGTTTCATAGCTTTCGCGCCAAAAAGTATGATTGACATGTCTTTTTTCCTGCCCATTTCTCCTCCTCTATATAAGAGATGTTGGACCAATAAATTTTACCTCTGACCGGTTATTCGCCTGAGGTCATTATTACTAACCTCTCTCAGATTTTTTACAGGTGTGGTTGTTCTTTTAACCCAGCAAAATAAAGGTGCGGACGTCCAAGAGCCTCCCAGCTGCTTCCCCGCTGGCCGGGTCCCTCCGGGGGGCTCCAGGACCCCGCAAATAGGGAGTATATGTGTTAGGAAATCTAAGAAATAATGAGATTATATTTTTCTGTTTAAGATATTAACTGAGTTCAGAGTACTTCAAGATTATGTTTACCCTCAGGCTTTCATAGTATGTAGTTCAGAGTTAAATAAACTAAAGAATTTATTTATTTTATCTATACACCAAATATCAAGTATATTAAAATTATTTAATGGGTCTATGTGGATAGATGTTTCAGTGTTGCTTTTACCATTGAATGTCTCATATGTATGTGGCTATGCATACTACTATGCATGGGTTCTGCTTCATGAAGTTAGTCTGATTAGAGCCCACAAACTTCCTACCCTTCTCTATTTTTCATGGTTTTATTTTTCATGCAAGTATCTTTTATAATTTTTTTCCTCTGTGATTTTTTTCAGCCTTGAGTCTTCTATAGGCCCCCTATTTTTAAACTATAAAGTGTGTGGTTACATAAACAATTCATTAATAGGATTTCTTTCTTTTCTATGAAAGCCTTTTATCTAAGGTCTTTACAGTATTTAACCTTTGCCATATGGAAGTATTGAGGTAATAAGTGTCAGCAGAGAACTCTCATAAAAGAGTTCTAATCATAAAATGTATCATACAGCATGCTGAGTGCCAGTCTTTTCATTGATCATTTCTCATACATAGATTGTTCTTTGCAGAAATGTTCCTTGAACATGAAATGTCACAAAATGTTGTCTATGTTAAACATATAAAGATGATTTGAGAGTTCATAATTGAAATAATACATCATACATGATATACATAAATTGGTGTGATCAATAAACAGGACCATTTTCTGATGTCATGTTGGCTGAAGGAGTAAGCAGTGAGATGATTGATTTCATAATTGAAAATTTTCATGCCAAGTAATGAAACAAGGTTACTTTTTATTATTTACATAAAAATAAATTAAGAAACTCCATAAAAGAAAAAAATGTAAAAATAAGACATTTAGATTAATCACAAATATTATCTTAAGAATTTTAAAATCTTAAGTGTTTGATTTTAAAATGATTGAAAACAATCCACCTTTATATGAATAAATCAATATTAGTTATTTTTATGTTTTATGTTTTTTTTGCTTTTGGGGTCACACTCGCTGTGCTCAGGGGTTACTCCTGGCTCTGCACTTAAAAATAACTCTTTTTTTATTTTATTATATCTTTATACACCGTGATTACAAACATGACTGTAGTTGGATTTCAGTCACAAACAGAACACCCTCCTTCACCAAAAATAACTCTTTTATGTAAAGAACAACACTTCCCTTCACCAGTGCAACACTCCCATCATCAATGTCTTTATGTTCTTTACATGACTGAAACCTAACTGCAATCATAATTGTAATCAAGGTGTTTAAATAAAGATATTAATTTAAAAATAAAGAAACCACTCCTTGTAGACAAGGGGACCATATGGGATGTCAGGAATCTCTCTTGGATCAGCTGCATGCAAGGTAAATACCCAACTGTTCTGCTATCTGTCTGGCCCCAAATCAACATAATTATAAATTTACTATTACTAAGACTTGCATTGGCATATTATTATCACTAGTATATAATAATGATGGTAAGATCAGTAAATTGTTATGATTTTTTTCCGGATTTTTCATTTTCTTTTACTTAAATTTTCTTAGCTGACTAGCAAAGGTCATTATGATTTGAGTTCAACATATATAACTATATTGCATGAGGACAGCCAAAAGAAACTCATTTAAAATGGAATAGAAAGACAAATTTCAAATACTCTTTAGTGTGATCAACCTTAGAGAAAAATAATAAACAAAGAAGACAGTAAAATATAGAGATAAGTAAGAATTAAGCAAAAACTTCCATGGATGTAAACAGATAGTGTCTCACTAACTCCTGAAATGAGAGTTGACATATCAATATCAGCTGGAAAAGGTAAAGGTAATTTCAGTGTCTTCAAGTAGAAGCACCACTAGAACAAAGGCAGTGAGATCTATATCAATAGTGTAATTGCAGTACTTTGTATTCATTGTGGGATCTAAAAAAGATAAGTTGATCTAAACGAGCCTTGCCAGCTATTCACAGTCTTTGTTACCTGAATGCCACTTTGAAAGGTAATATAGGAGCTTGGAAGTGTTGGTCTCAAAGGGGAATTTGTCTCAGAGTTATCATTTATATGCTCACACACACCTTGCTTTAAAAAAGATGTTGCTTACCAGGTCCTTGAAATGTAAGGAAATTCATTTAAACATTTACTATCATTTGAGTATTTATCAAGAGTTAGTGTTCTATTGCTTTTCTTTTCCTGTTTCTCCTCATTCATGTTAATTTATAAATAAAAATTTACTAATCTTTTCTCTCTTTTACTATATTAGAGAAATAGTGGTCCTTTTAAAAGCAGGTTGCTGGTTACCTTGTTGACTTTTAAGGTTTGAGCAAATCGAATTAATGCTTCATACTGCTCAGATTCCTATGCAAAAAATGATAAATATTTATAAAGTCAGTGAATTTATATTAATATTTCAATCAGGAAGTATACAAAGAAAGATGAGTGACATAGAATAAGAGATTTATTATAGATGTTAGACTTTAAGCAGCTGTGAGAGTGACACTAGTTCTGCTGACTACTGCTTCTTTGTCTAATATAGAGCTTGAGTTCTTATAGCTTACACATACAATAAGAAAAAGAAAAAATACAGATATGGAAAAGTGGTATTAGCAAAACTACATATGAGATCCAAAAAATGAAGAAGAAATCTGAAGCTTGCCCCAAGGAGGGCAATTGTTTAGTTCCTGTTACTTCTATGGTAGTATATACTGAGAAATAACATCTGTATATATGTATATATATTTACATATATATACATATATATATTTCAGCCTTCAATATATAAGTGAAAATCTAGAAATATGCTACCATTTACCATGGGAACACATATGAATATAGTGTAAGATGCAAAAGTTAAACGAAATTTGTGCCATTAACAGATCAGTGCTTATATGACCAAATATAACTGATTTTCAGAGTGTGAAAGGATGTAGCTATAATATATCTTTGTTTTCTAGATAACATTTGAATTATTTTTTACACCGCCCCCTCCTTTTTTTACACTGAAACATTTGAATTCTTATAAAAATGACAAAACAGTATTCACAGAATAATTCACAGAATGTAAAGGAAAAATATATCATTTACATAGGCATATCAATTAATATTAATTTCTAAATTATTCTCAGAAATTGCATATCTATATAATTTTAACCAAGCTATGTTTTAATAAATATATAAATATCAAAATTTCTCTGTGTAACATGCTAAAATAAATTTCTTTTAAAAGAAAATTCTTCTATATGTGCATATACTTGTGTCTTATAATACCGAGATTTAAACAAAATTACTCAAAAAACAAAGAAATTTTTAGAAAAGAGAAGGAAAATAAAATGCTTGTTTATTTATAACAGACAATATTACAATGAGGAAGAAATGTTCATTCATTAATGGACAAAATTTTTCTTTGCTCTTTTCATAGTCCCTTGACGAGGCATAATTTTTGTCTGGTAATTTGTCATAAATATATATTTCTGAAATATCTAAGCCATTAGAGGTTCTGTATGATTAAGTTGTGGTATTTTTCTAACATTATAATCAGATTTGTGTTTATGGGTCTCTGCTGCCTTCCTTTTCTTCCCATTAGTTCATTAGCATTAACCATGAAAGAAATTAAAATTAAACTAACTCATTTATTTATCCCCTTGTAAAATAATTTTTCTTGAGAAAACAGAACTTCATAACCAGCAGAATCAAAAACTACTGGAGATGAACAGAAATGTCAGCAGAAAATAAGTGTGATATATTTAGTTATTTGTATTTTACCTGGTTCATGAATCATATCTGTGATATAAAGAATTCTTAGTTCATTATCTCTTTTTATATATATTTTAGTAATAACCTTGATTACATACATACATGATTGTGTTTGGGTTTCAGTCATATAAAGAACGCCACCCATCACCAGTGCAATATTCCTATCACCAATGTCCCAAATATCCCTCCTCCCAACACAACCCCTGCGTGTACTCTAGACAGGCTATCTATATCCCTCATATATTCTCGTTATTAGGATAGTTCAAAATGTAGTTATTTTTCTAACTAAACTCATCCCTGTTTGTGCTCAGCTTCATGAGGTGGGCTGTAACTTCCAGCCCTTCTCTCTTTTGTGTCTGAAAATGATTATAGCAATAATGTCTTTCATTTTTCTTAAAACCCATAGATTAGGGAGACCATTCTGTGTTTTTCTCTCTCTCTCTCTGAATTATTTCACTCAGCATAATAGTTTCCATGTACATCATGTATAGGTAAATTTCATGACTTCATTTCTCTTGACAGCTGCATAATATTCCATTGTGTATATGTACCACAGTTTCTTTAGCCATTCATCTGCTGAAGGGTACCTTGGTTGTTCCCAGAGTCTTGCTATGGTAAATAGAGCTGCAATGAATATTTGTGTAAGGAAGGAATTATTGTATTGTATTTTTGTGTTTCTAGGGTATATACCTAGGAGTGCTATAGTTGGATCATATGGGAGCTCAACTTCCAGTTTTTGGAGGAATCTCCATATCACTTTCCATAAAGGTTGAACTAGACTGCATTCCCACCAGCAGTAGTTAAGAGTTCCTTTCACTCCACATCCCCGCCAACACTCTTGTTCTTATTCTTTGTGATGTGTGCCAATCTCTGTGGTATGAAGTGATACCTCATAGTTGTTTTGATTTGCATTTCCCTGATGATTAGTGATGTGGAAAATTTTTTCATGTGTCTTTGGTCATTTGTATTTCTTCTTTCTCAAAGTGTCTGTCCATTTCTTCTCCCCATTTTTTGATGGGATTAGATGGGGGTTTTTTGGTAAAGTTTTGTCAGTGCCTTGTATATTTTGGATATTAGCCCCTTAACTGGTGATAGGCATTGAGTGAATAGTTTTTCCCACTAAGTGAGTGGCTCTTGTATCCTGGGCGCTATTTCCTTTGAGGTGCAGAAGTTTCTCAGTTTAATATCTTCCCATCTGTTAATCTCTGCTTTTACTTGTTTGGAGAGTGCAGTTTTCTCCTTAAAGATGCCTTTAGTCTCAATGTCCAGTAGTGTTTTGCCTATGTGTTGTTCTATATATCTTATGGTTTTGGGTCTGATATCAAGGTCTTTAATCCATTTGAATTTTAGCTTTGTACATGATGTTAACTGGGGGTCTAAGTACAATTTTTTGCAAGTGGCTAGTCAGTTGTGCCAACACCACTTGTTGAAGAGGCTTTATTTGCTCCATTTAGGATTCCTTGCTCATTTTTCAAAAAATAGGTTATTGTATGTTTGGGGAACATTCTTTGCGTATTCAAGCCTATTCCACTGATCTGAGGGCCTGTCTTTATTTCAATACTATGCTGTTTTGATAACTATTGCTTTGTAGTAAAGTTTAAACTTGGGGAAAGTAATTCCTCCCATATTCTTTTCCCCAATGATTGTTTTAGCTATTCTAGGGTGTTTATTGTTCCAAATGAATTTCAAAAGTGCCTGATCCACTTCTTTGAAGAATGTCATGGGTATCTTTAGAGGGATCACATTAAATCTGTACAATGCTTTGGCGAGTATTGCCATTTTGATGATGTTAATCCTGCCAATCCATGAGCAGGTTATGTGCTTCCATTTCTTGTCCTCTCTTATTTCTTGAAGTAGCGTTTTATAGTTTTCTTTGTATAGATCCTTCACATTTTTAGTCAAGTTGATTCCAAGATATTTGATTTTGTGTACCACTGTTGTAAATGGGGTTGTATTCTTTTTTTTTTTTTTTTTTTTTTGGTTTTTGGGCCACACCCGGTGACGCTCAGGGGTTACTCCTGGCTATGCGCTCAGAAGTCGCTCCTGGCTTAGGGGACCATATGGGACGCCGGGGGATCGAACCGCGGTCCGTCTCCTAGGCTAGCGCAGGTAAGGCTTACCTTACCTCCAGCGCCACCGCCTGGCCCCTGGGGTTGTATTCTTAATGTCCATTTCTTTCCTATTATTATTGGTGTATAGAAAGGCCATTGATTTTTGTGTGTTAATTTTGTAGCCTGCCACCTTGCTCTATGAGTCTATTTTTTTCTAGAAGCTTTTTGGTAGAGTATTTAAGGTTTTCTAAATAGAGTATCATGTCATCTGCAATCAGTGAGAGCTTGAGTTCTTCCTTTCCTATCTGGATTTTCTTGATATCTTTTTCTTGCCTTATCGCTATAGCAAGTACTATGTTGAATAGGAGTGTTGAGAGAGGACAGCCTTGTCTTGTGCCAGAATTTACAGTCAAGGCTCTTTGTTTTTTTCCATTGAGGATAATATTTGCCACTGGCTTGTGGTAGATTGCCTTAACTATATTGAGAAAGGTTCCTTTCATTCCCCATCTTGCTGAGAGTTTTGATGAAGAATGGGTGTTGTAACTTATCAAATGCTTTTTCTGCATCTATTGATATGATCATGTGATTTTTATTGTTCTTATTGTTGATGTTGTGAATTTTGTTGATAGATTTATGGATGTTAATCCATCCTTGCATTCCTGGGATGAAACCTACTTGAACGTAGTGGATGATCTTTTTAATGAGGCATTGAATCTTATTTGCCAGGATTTTGTTGAGGATCTTTGCATCTGTGTTCATCAGCGATATTGTTCTGTAATTTTCTTTTTTGGTAGCATCTCTGTCTGGTTTAGGTAGCAAGGTGATGTTGGCTTCATAAAAGCTATTTGGAAGTGTTCTTGTTTTTTCATTTTTATGAAAGAGTCTTGCCAGTATTGGTAGTAGTTCCTCTTGAAAGATTTCATTAGTGTATCCATCTGGGCCTGGGTTTTTGTTTTTGGCCAGACATTTGATTAATTTCCTCAATAGTGGTGGGGGTGTTTAGATATGCTACATCCTCTTTATTCAATCTTGGAGGATTATGAGTCCAAGAATTTATCTATTTCTTCCAGATTCTCATTTTTAGTGCCATAGAGTTTCTCAAAGTAGTTTCTGATTACCCTTTGAATCTCTGCCATATCAGTAGTGATATCTCCTTTTTCATTCCTAATACTAGTTATTAAGTTTCTCTCTCTCTCTTTCTTTGTTAGATTTGCCAGTGGTCTATCAATCTTGTTTATTTTTTCAAAGAACCAACACTGCTTTTGTTGATCTTTTGTATAGTTTTTTGTGTTTCTACTTCGTTGATTTCTGCTCTCAGCTTTGTTATTTCCTTCTGTCTCCCTATATTTGGATCCTTTTGTTGAGCACTTTCTAATTCCATGAGCTGCGTCATTAAGCTATTCAGGTATGCCCCTTCTTCTTTCCTGATGTGTGCTTGCAAAGCTATATATTTTCCTCTCAGTATCGCTTTTGTTGTGTCCCATAGGTTCTGATAGTTTGTGTCTCTATTGTCATTTGTTTCTAGGAAAGTTTTGAATTCCTCTTTGATTTCATCTCGGACCCACTGATTATTCAGTATTAGGCTGTTTAACTTTCAGGTATTAAAGTTTTTCTTCTGTGTCCCTTTGTAGTTCACATATAATTTCAGGGTCTTGTGGTCAGCGAAGGTAGCCTGCAAAATTTCTATCCTCTTGATATTATGGAGTTATGTTTTATGAGCTAGCATGTAGTCTATCGTAGAGAATGTCCTATGTACATTAGAGAAGAATGTGTATCCAGGTTTCTGGGGGTGGGATGTCCTATATATATTAGGCCTCTTTCTTCCATTTCTCTGTTCAGGTTTAGTATATTCTTGTTGGGTTCCAATCTGGTTGAACTATCAAGTGTTGACAATGCCATGTTGAGGTCCCCCACAATTATTGTGTTGTTATTGATATTATTTTTCAGATTAGTCAACAATTGTATTAAATATTTTGCTGGACCCTCATTTGGTGCATATATGTTTATGAGAGTGACTTTTTCCTGATGTATGTATCCCTTGATTAATACAAAATGTCCATCTTTGTCCCTTACAACTTTCCTGAGTATAAAGTTTGCATCATCTGATATTAGTATGGCCACTCCAGCTTTTTATGGGTGTTGTTTCCTTGGATGATTTTTCTCCAGCCGTTCATTTTGAGACTATGTTTGTTCTGACTACTCAGATGTATTTCTTGTAGGCAGCAGAAGGTTGGATTGAGTTTTTTGATACATTTAGCCACTCTTTGTCTTTTAACTGGTGCATTTAATCCATTGAGATTGAGAGAAAGAATTGTCCTTGGATTTCGTGCCATCTTTCTATCGAAGTTTGGTGTGTCTGTTGGTCAGTCTTGTCTTAAAGTAGGTCTTGCAGTTTTTCTTTTAAGTCTGGTTTTGAGTCTGTAAAGTTTCTGAGCTGTTGTTTGTCTGTGAAGCCATATATTCTTCCTTCAAACCTGAAAGTGAGTTTTTCTGAGTGCAGTATTCTAGGCAATGCATTTATTTCATTGAGTTTTTTCACTATGTCCCACCATTGCCTTCTGGCCTTGAGTGTTTCCAGTGACAGGTCTGCGGTAAATCTCAAGGATGTTCCCTTGAATGTAATTTCTCTTTTCTATCTTGCTGCTTTCAGAATTCTGTCTTTATCTGTGGGATTCGTCATTGTGACTAGGATGTGTCTTGGGGTGTTTTCTCTGGGGTCTCTTTTAGTTGGTACTCTTTGGGCATCAGGATTTGATTGCTTGTATTCTTTATCTCTGGTAGTTTCTCTTTAATTATATTCTTGACCTTTGATTCTTCCTTGAGATTTTCTTCCTGGTTCTCTGGAACTCTAATCATTCTTAAGTTGTTTCTGTTGAGCTTATCATAGACTTCTATTTTCATCTGTTCCCATTCTTTGAGTAATTTTTTCAGTGTTTGATCATTTGCTTTAAGGCTTTTTTTTCCCCCAATCTCTTCTGCTGTATGGAGTTGTTATTCATCTCATCTTCCAGTTTATGAATTCTATCCTCAGCTGCTGTTAATCTGTGGGAAAGCTCAATCATTTTTTTTCTTCAATTCATCTACTGAATTTTTCAGACCTGTTATTTGACCTGAAATTTGAGTTTGGAGTTTTCTGATTTCTATCTTCATAGTCTCTTTATTCTTATTAGTGTTCTCTTCTATACTTTCTTTGAGTTCTGTGAACATCTTCCATATTGCAACTCTAAACTCATTATCTGAGATATTGACTAGTTGGTTGGTCATGTTCAAGTCATCAGAGTTGCCATCGTCATTCTCTATGTCTGGCACTGGCTTGCGTTGTTTCCCCATTATCACACTTATATTGTGGCTTTTTCTACGTGTTGTGGTTTTATTCATTGACTAAATGATGTTCGCAGCCATGTAGCGAAGCGAAGTGGCCTCGCTCCTCTGGCTCCTCCCTTTCTGGTTGGAAAAACTCACCTCCAGGGAAGGCTAGCTGTCTGCAGATGAAGCCACACACACAGGAAATCAGGCCTGCAGATGCCGCACAGAAGACAGACAGTCCAGTGAGATGTGCCAGGCATCAGCGTTCCATCAGATTCAACCAGCTCCTCCCTTTCTGGGCGGAAAAGCTCACCTTCAGGGAAAGTTAGCCATCCACAGATGCAGCCACACACACAGGAAATCAGGCCTGCAGATGCCGCACAGAAGACAGACAGTCCAGAGAGATATGCCAGTCTTCAGTTCCATGAGAGTTCAACCAGCTCCTCCCTTTCTGGGCAGTAAAGCTCACCTCCAGTGAAGGCTAGCTGTCTGCAGATGAAGCCACATACACACTATATATAGCCCTCAGAATCCACACAGAAGACAGTTCAGAGAGAGTTCATTATTTCTTAAGACATATAGTATATTATGGACATTTTCACAGTATCATAGTCTCAGATATTTGGTTTCCATATTTTGTTGGCTGTTTTCTAAGGGAAACTTTCAGAATGATAAAAGGAAAAGAGATGTTTTATTAATGTACATATTATTAATTTTTATATAACATATAATTTTGTTTGAAAAATTTATATCAGGCAGTACTTGCTCATGTATTTAGGCAAAAATACTCATAACACATAAGGTGCATTAAGAAGCTAAATACAGGGCCTAAGTGATAGTACAGCAGTGAGAGTGTTTGCCTTGCCTTGCATGCAGCCAACCTAGGTTTGATTCCTGCATCCAATATATTTCATGAGCCTGCCAGGAGTAAGTTCTGATTACAGAGTCAGGAGTAACCCTTAGCACAGCCAGGTGTGGTCCAAAAACCAAAAAAAGAACAAACAAATAACTAAAAGAGAAAAAATAAGCTGCACACAATTTCTACTCTAGCAAAAATGAATAATAATAAAATGCTCTTAATGTTTTCTCAGTATTTTTGTAAGAATTTAATGGATATATGAGAGGAAAAATATAGAAATACATGTTCATGGAAGAATGCAAGACCTCCAGATTGATTTTCAATGGAGCTACAGTACCTTCAGAAACCAGGGCAAAATTTTATGATTGAAAAAATTCTAAATATATTATTATTAAGTAAGAGAATAAGTCATAGTGGAATTTCAGTGCTGATATCTTCATTTTCCAGTTTTTCAATTTATAAATGCTCTAAACTCAATATTCAAGGAGGAAGCCAATATATTTAGTCCTCTAAATGTTGTCTCAGATATTCTAACAGTTTCATTGATGACCTTGGAAAATAATTGGAATTGCTTGGGGAAAAAAGTTGACTTAAACCAGAAAATGCATATTCTTTTTATTCAAAATTAAAGTGGCAATTTATCTCAAAGCTGCATAGTGTTCAATTTTAAGCATATGCATAACTCTATGATCCATTTATCCATATTTGAACTTTTGGGTTGTTTTCATATTTTGCACATTGTATTGTGATAATGAATATAATTATGTGTATATCCTTTTATATTAATACTGTTGTATTTGGGAAAGAGATACTAAAAATGGTATCACTGTATTACATGAAGTTCTATTTTAATTTTTTTGCATTTCTCCGTATAGTATTCTATAGAAGTTGAACCAGATGGCATTCCTACCAACAGTAGGTGAAGGTTTCTCTAACATCATAACTACACTGATACTGTCTCTTTCTCAACTTTTTGATTGACTGTTACTACTTTGAGATGTCATCTCAAGGTTATTTCTCTTTTTATTTCCCTACTTATGAGTGCTAATGAAAATAATTCAATATGAATGTTGGCCATCCATGTCTTGAATATGAAGTAACATGGATAGATTTAAAGGATACCTAGCTAAGTAAAGTCAATTAGAAAGAAAGACATAGACACAGAATGACTGATTTCATATGTGGAAGTTAAAGATAAACAGCAAAGTAGCAACACAATAAAAACAAAGGAAACAAAATTGGAGTGCTATTCCACACAATTGAATTGGTTGAGAAGGGCTAAAATTAAGGATTGTTGGAGCCCATTGTAAATTAATTTACTACATTAGTGATAAAATTATATGCATAAAATAATCATAAACAGTATGTCTACAAAGAAGTCTTGATTATTGAGAAAAACCATATCCAAGATTTCAGATTTACTTCTCTTGGACATTTATATATGCCACAAACAACCCCTTACCCCTTACTCTGAATGGTTAGAGAATCTTTATATATATATATATATATATCCCACCACACATTTCTCCAATTTTATAATTAATTTTGCTGATATAATTAATTTATAATTAATATATTATTATATATAATTATATAAATATAATTATTATATATAACTATATATTATATATTATATATTATATCATTATTATATATAATTATATAAATATAATTATTTATAATTAATTTTTGCTAATAAATTTCTGACTACTCAGTCTAACAATAAACCATAACTGGTAAAGATCAACATATCCTAAACTTTCACATCTTCATCCAGAAAATTGAAACACCAAATAAATTACTTGAATTTTGATTAATAAACATGACTTGGAACTATTATTTTATTTCTTTCATGCTCACTCAATTTGGGTGACAGGGCTGTAGACATATAAATGCATTATATATAGCCTGTATCAACAGTAAACAAAGATTGAATTTCTCCTTCAGTTTTCTAAATGTAGTTAATATACTATGGTACAGAATAAATGATAAAACTATTTCATAACAGTGGAAACATGCAATTGAGTCAACAATTTTTTTTTGATTTTTGGTCACACGTGGAAGTGCTTATTGGTTACTCCTGGCTCTGAACTCAGAAATCATTCCTAGCAGATTCAGTGGACCATATGGGGTGCAGAAAATTGAACCACCATCAGTCTTGAATAAGCTGGGTGCCGGCAAAAGCCCAATTACTGTGCTATCTCTCCAGCTAAATAAACAATCTTTTATTTCAAAATTAATATATTTATTTAAACACCTTGATTGCAAACATGATTGTGGTTGGGTTTCAGTCATGTAAAGAATACCCCCCTTCACCAGCGCAACATTCCCATTACCAGTGTCCCAAATCTCCCTCCTCCCCACCCTACCCCAGCCTATACTCTCGAAAGGCTTTCTACTTCCCACATTCATTCAAATTGTTATGATAGTTCTTAATGTATTTATTTTGCTAACTGCACTTATCACTCTTTGTGGTGAGCTTCAAGAAGTGAGCTGGAACTTCCAGCCCTCCTCTCTTTTGTCTCTGAAAATTATTGCAAGAATGTCTTTCATTTTTCTTAAAACCCATAGATGAGTGAGACTATTCTGCCTCTATCTCTCTCCCTCTGACTTATTTCACTCAGCATAATAGATTCCATGTACATCCATGGATAGGAAAGTTTCATGACTTCACTTCTCCTGATAGCTGCATAATATTTTATTGTGTATATGTAATCATTAATCTCTATAAGTCTTTGAGATGATTATCAGGCTATAGTGACATATTTGAGCTTCAGGCTTTAATGTAAATTAAAATTGAAAATTTAATTTAATTGCTTGAAATTGACAATTCACTCAACTATAATTTCTCTATTCCATAAATAGGATCTTGATAAAATGCTTCTGACAGCATAAAAAAAGGTTGATAAAGGTCATCAAATTTTTGTCTGGTATTCTAAGGTCTTGAAATTCACTGAAAAAAATCTGGGACCTTAATATGCACAATCATAGAGTTGACTGAGAAACCTAACTTCTCTAAAGTAGCTTAAGACAGATTTTTAATCCATCAGACCTACAGATTTTCAATTCATACAAGTCAGTGAAAATGTTAACAAGCTGCCCATGTAGGAACAGCATTATCCAATAAAAAGTGCCAAATCTTTCTGAAGTAAAGACCATTTCATATTATTTCTTTGGCTTTGCTCCCTATTAAGCTAACAGCACCTATGTATGTGTCTTTGGTAATTTTAAACTTCCACTAGGATACTGCCACTTTGGAATTTCATCATCTCTAATGTATTAAAGAAACTTAGTTTGACAGTAACATTTTTTTTATTTCTGAGCTACAGAGAATAACTGCACTGCTCTTAAAAATAAATAGCTGGAATGGACTTCTACAAATCTCTCTAAATAAATAGATACTTTATCTACCTTTCTTGGAAATATATTGATGGAATAGCAATTACCTTTTATTTTTTTATTGTGGGCAACTTAAATTACAAATATTTCACAGTAATACATATTTTTTTTGTTTTTTTTTTTTGGACCACACCCGTTTGATGCTCAGGGGTTACTACTGGCTAAGCGCTCAGAAATTGGCCCTGGCTTGGGGGGACCATATGGGATGCCGGGGGACTGAACCTCTGTCCTTCCTTAGCTAGCGCTTGCAAGGCAGACACCTTACCTCTAGCGCCACCTCGCCAGCCCCAATAGTAATATTTAAGGCACATAGTAGTAATGAATGAGGGGCATTCCGACCACCAGTGTTGTCCTCCCTCCACCACTGTTCCCAGCATGCATTCCTCTTCCCCATTCTCTACCCCCCATAATGCTAATACAGCTGTTCCCCCCATGTACAGCTTGATGTAGACTAAATATCATTTCTTTTTTTTCTTTTTTTTTTTTTTTTTTGGTTTTTGGGCCACACCCGGCGGTGCTCAGGGGTTACTCCTGGCTGTCTGCTCAGAAATAGCTCCTGGCAGCACGGGGGACCATATGGGACACTGGGATTCGAACCAACCACCTTTGGTCCTGGATCGGCTGCTTGCAAGGCAAACGCCACTGTGCTATCTCTCCGGGCCCTAAATATCATTTCTGTTGTTGACTTTGCATTTTGTGTTCAAGTCTGATCATTTTTTATTTCCACCAAATGAACATACGACTGTCTGGTCTTGGTACCATCCACTTTTCTTCCTCCAAATATGATGCTGATCAAGGTGATTCCAGTAATGTGGCTCTATTAGAGATATAAGAAGGTATATGGGAAGAGTCCATCTAGGCCAGGAGACTCAAACTCAATTTACATGGGGGTAGCAGGAGGTAAAGTCTGGGTAGGAAGCCCGCATAAGGGATTTCACAGAAAAAAAAGTCCTCAGACGTCATTATTAACAGTTTTAATTATTTCTTCTGAACATGAATAGAACATTGAGTAAAGATCATGAACAGTTCTTTTGAACATGACATCTTTTGCCTATTCCTTGCTGCCAGAGACTTGACAGCACTTCTCACAAATCTGAACCACATTTGGCTTTAGAGAAGAAGCAGTTGAGACCCTCAGTATGGCTTGAAGATGATCATCATTAAGTCTAGAACTGTACTTTGACTTATAGAAGTCAACGTGGAGAACAATTTTTCACACATATATGTACTCCCAAAAAGGCACAGGGTGCGCTTGAACATTCAGGAAAGCTGGGGGGCAATTCTCTCAAAAATTGCCCATGCATGTCTGCTTTTCCACTAATCTCCCTGAACTTGGCTTTGAGATCAGATTTGCATTGCAGGTCAATGAGCTTCATTTGAAGCACAGGAGGGGCATCTTGCACATCAAAGGAAAAGGGGTCCACAAAAATTTGGAAAGTTCATCTGTGCTTTTTGAAGTCTGCAAAACTATGATCAAATTTCTTCTCTAGTTTAAAAATAGCATCAACACATTTCTCACCACTGAGTGGTATGCCTGCATCCGCAAGTTCCTTGTATGCTGGGAAATAGCAAAGGTTTGTCTGAGAGAGCTGGGATTTCCATATCACAAGTTTTGTGGAGAATGCTCTCACGTTGTCATAGGCAACACTGATAAGTTGGCCCTGGGCCTTGTAACATCTTGTTTAGTACATTCAGCTTATGTGTGATGTCAACAAGAAAAGCTAAGTCCATGAGCCATTTGTGATCACTCAACTCAGAAACAGCATTCCCATCCTTCTCCATGAAGGCTTTCACTTCTCTCATCTCAAAAAATCTTTTCAGGACATTTTCCCTGCTGAGCCAATGTACCGTGGTGAAATAGAGCACATCTCCATATTCTGACTCCATTTCCTCTAAAAAAAGCATGGAACCTCCTGTGCTTTAAACCCCTGGAACTGATTTGGTTGATGCATTTCACAACAATAGACATCATATTGTCACACGGCAGGCATTTACTAAAAAGGGCCTGCTGATGGATAATGCAGTGAAGAGCAGTGGCCTTCTCTACACCCTCCTCTTCAAGTTTTTTTTTTTTTTGAACAAGTGCCACCAGTCCATTTTTCCTCCATGGCAAACCTGCATTCTCAATGACATCACACAGATGCCGAAATATCTCATTAGCGGTGGTCTGGCCATGCCTTGGAATTATTGTGAGCAGCTCCTCTGTCAATTCAAAATTGCAATCAACACCACGGACATAATGTGTGAGCTGTGCAGTGTCTGTTATATCTGTGCTCTCCTCAAGAGTAACTGAATATGCATGAAAACATTTGGCTTTCTCACACAGTTGATGATAAATGTCACTTGACATGTCAGAAATGCGCTCTGCCAATGTTAGCAGAAAGGCTGATTTTGCTAAACGGACCTTTCTTTTCTGGACAGAAAATACTTGGAACCTGTAACATGCATATTTTTTTTTTAACAAACTCTCCTTCTGTGAATGGTTTCCCTGCCTTAGCAATCATCTCACTAACCATGTAACTAGCTTTGACTGATGCAACATTCTCTGATCACTTTCTTGAAGAAATCTTGTTGCCTCTTTAGACATGCTTTAAGACTGGCAACTGCTTGGCTTTCTCATTTCCTTGATATTTTGCACATTCCTCAGCATGTTTAGTTGAATAATGGTGTTTCATGTTGTATTTCTTATGCACTGCAACTTTCTCTGAGCAAATAAGACATATGGGGATGCCCCTGTGCTCAACAAAGAAATACTGCATCTCCCACTTTTCCTGAAATTGTGTGTGCTCATCATCAATCTTTCTCTTTACTGCAGGCTTTGATGAAGTCATGATGAAGGTATGACAAAATCTAATTCTGTAATAAACTTCTCTCCCTTCTTTCCCTTAGGCCTCCGTTAATGCAAAGGACAGCGGGCAGGAGGAGAGGAAATGATGTCTGTGCTAGGCGCAAAGTATTCACGATTATTTGCTTACCAAATATTTGCAATAAAAAATCGCATTAGTAAAAAAATCGCAAAAAGTCCCATTAAACATTTGCATACCCCGAATGGAACTGCTTGGGGTATGCAGATGTTTAATGCGATTTTTTCTTACTAATGCGATTTTTATTGAGATTATTTGGTAAGCAAATAATCGCGAATACTGCGATATTTGAAGGCCAGCCGCAGGCCACAAAATATTGTACAGAGGGCCGCAAACGGCCCTCGGGCGCGAGTTTGAGACCCCTGGTCTAGGTGCTGTAAGTATCCCTGTGGAAGAAGAAAGGGGAAATAGAAAAAATGAAGAAAAATGTAACAAAACAAAATAAAAAGAGAGAAAATAAAAAGAAATCAAAATGAAACAAAAAACCAATAAGGGAGTAACAAAAAAAGTACAAAAAAGATTAAGAAAAAAAAAAGCAATCACCTTTTATGTGATTAATTTTACCCCAAATTTCAGTCTTCTTAAAATTTTATATTATTCCTTATGCAGAAAGTTTCAGTGTTTTAGTTTTTCTAGCATAGACCACATTTATATCCATGCAAGTTAACATCAAATGTTTTTGGTTCACTGCTTTCTATTTCATATTCAATTAAGCCTATCATATAAATAAATTTGGCCTGAATGAGCATTGTATTTTTTTCCTACCTCAACAACTGAAGACACATTTTTACTCGTTAGTTCAAGAGTTTTTAGCAACATAATCATAAATATAAATAAATTCATATTATTGTATATTTAGACTATACAGATAATATATGGGTAAGGTATTTGCTTTGGATATGACAAAATTAGGTTTAATCTTCAGCATTTATATAGTCTGGCATTACCACCAAAAGTATCTCCAACAAAGAGTTGAAGTACACCCTGAAAACCCAGATTTGGTCCCCAAATGAAAACAAATAAACAAAAAAGATATCTTATAATTAATCTTCTGGAAACACTTGAATTTTAAGTCATGTTAAAGATTAAGAAACTGAATACAGAGATAGTACAGCAATTAAGAGATTTACCTTGCATGTGACTGATGACATTTGATCCCTGGCATAATATATATTGCATCTTAATCAACAAGGATTGATTTCTGAGTTCAGAGCTGGGAGTAACTCATAGCATCATTGGGCATGTTCCTTAATAAAAACAAAACAAATATCAAGAAAAATATTATTTGCATGAGAAAAATATATAACCTAAAAATTACTGCTATAATTTATTTAGATTATAGAAGACTGATTTTTTTTGCCAATAAACAAATTTTACAATAAAATATTTTCATCTGGTTTAAGGGGAAAAGGCCCCAGTTTCATGAAAGTCTACCTATATGTTTCCACTATATTCAGATTTTCAGAAGCCAATTTCATCCTAATCAATGCCTTAATTCAAAATTAGGTGTTTTATGAACTTAGAAACACAATTGCCATTGCAATCAGTTACTATTAGATTGTAGTACTAAGTTTTTAGAAATCTTAATTATGCAACTAGGAGAAATGATTTTTAATAAAGAAGTTGGGAACATTTTCTAATCCATTCAACTTGAATTAAGATTTTTTTAGCCCGAGCTCATAATTTTATTTCTAAAAGCTCACTTCCACATTTATATACAACAAATTCAGTTTTAGTATATATTCTTACTAAAGTCTTATGTGGTAAATTCTGGATAGTGAAATATTTGTCTTTTTATTTTTAGAAATTTGAATAGATATATCTTAGAGTCATTTTAAGTTAATCTTTTCACCACAGCATATCTATTTTGAAAACAGAAACAATATAAAGTGCAAACTAAAGTAGTTTTTCAAGAACATATTTTATTTTTATGTCTTTTGTTTAGTGGACAATAGGGAGATAAGGAACTTTCTAAAGAAGAGTATAAAATTTCTTAGAAATACTCATCCCAATGGACAACTGATATATTTCTTATGAAAACAGAAATTTAGAGTACTGATTATTTTATAACCTACTTATATCAACCCTTCATCACTTGCTAAAATAATATTTTTATAAATGAGTTAAATGCTAATTCATTAATAGCTAATATCTTTAGTTTTAAATTTTTACTTTTATATGGTGTTGCTAAAAATTATTGTCCTTAAAGGGCCCAGTTATTTATCTCTGAAAAGTAGGCAAATAAAAATACATGAAAACTTTAATAGTGGGTCAGGACTAGAGAGATTTTACTGGATTTTGGTACAGTGTATCCTCTGATTCCAGTTCAATTATGCCACCACAGAATCTTCAAATTACAACTCTCTTCAGTTCTGGATTTTCTGTACATTGTCCCAGTAGTATCTAGTGCTGTAGCATGACAGGGTCTGAGGGGCAAAGTCAATTAGATGGGTACCACAGATGAGACCCATATATATTCTTAATTTTACCATTGAACTGAAGGCCCTTAGATTGACTATCATTGGGAGTGACTCTGGCTCCCCAACTTGCTTCCCAATAAACACAAACCAAATAAAGCAAAAGATAAAACTGTACTGGTAAATAAGATTATTTTCTATAATAAATAAGATCTGAAAAATTTGCTCCCCCATTCAGAAATGCTGTGACATAAAAATAAAATATCAGTGGATTTTTTTTCATGGTGGATTAAACTTATGCAATCTTCTCTTTAAAATGTTGTCATCCTTGTTTCTATTATCACTAATACTGTCAATATTTTTTACTAATAGTTATACATTTCAATAATTATTGTGCTATTTGGGGGGGGGATAAGGCAGCACTTCGGGTTTTTCAAGGCTTCCTCTTTGCTCTAAACTCTATTTACCAAATGTGATGCTGGGAAACTGTATATGATGCCAGAAATCAAACATAGGTCACTTCGATACAAGGCAAGCTCCTGACCCCATGTATTATCTTTCAAGTACCTCATACACTATTTTAGACCTTGGTCTAATATTAAACTTCTCTTATTCTAAACAAGTAGCTAAATTAAGTTCAAAAAATTAATTTTGAAGAAAAGATATGTCCTTAACAGCTGGCAGGCCTCCGCATGTGCCAGCGGCCTGATAACCCGGCCTAGGGTAGGGGGGCTCGGACCTGGGTCAGCCGACCCCCCTCTCCCCCATTCCTCCGGATCTCCAGGTGGGTTCCTGGAAGGAGATGACGGGGCACCCTGGGTTTTCCCCACACTTAGGGGGTGGAGTTTGATCTGGTGGGTGGCAGATAGCTGCTCAGCTATACTCAGGCTGTCACTGGCAATTTCATACAGCCTACATTTTGCAAACCGCCCGGGGGCACCCGCGCGAACATTTGCTTCTCCCAACCATCAGTACCCCAGATTTACCCTTCTTAACTTCAGTAACACATAGTTCTAATCTCTGACCTAAGACATACAGTAGATCTAACAAATCACAAAACTATTTAGAAGGACACAAATTGAACACATATATCTTTTGAATTTTTTATGGGTATTTTCTTTAACTGATGTAACTCTCTATATATTCTTCTACCATGATGTTTCTATTCACTTTTCATCTTGTCTATTCTTTGTAAGCTGTACAGTAAGGATTGTTGGTGGAACTGTCCCTCAGTTTGATGCCTATGATTGAACTATGTCATGGAAATTGCTGGTCTTGCTCCTATTGCTTCCAGATGAACCAATAACGCTTCATGGCATTGATGCTTGTTTGCATAGACACATTAAAATGGGAGAACACCATACATACAGATAAGTTCTTATCTAATAAATCTCAGTAAAATGTACCCTACACCCCGAACATTGATATAATGACCTGGCACAGGCTTCAGAAGAATGGGCATCCTCCATTCATGCCGGAACCAGACAAGCTATTTACGAAACATCCAAGGTCTTTTATAGCAACAGCTGGAAACAGTCCTCTACCAGGAAAGACTCTACCAAGGGTCTGACATCGACCTCCTAAAAGAGACTTCCGTTTACACTGAGAAGACTTGACAACAACAATGACCTGCTCTACAGGACATGGTTCTCTCTAGTGCCCCTTAAGTGTGAGGTGAAACGAGAGGATGCTCTGCACCATCCTGACTGCAATATGGGATATGCAGACTCCAGGATCTTTAATACAGAAGCATGATACCAACAACAGAGACTATGTGAGGAATGGAGGTGTATTGCCACTACAGACGATGACTTGAATTGGACAAACTAGTTTGCCTGGAGCCTAGAGTCAGTCCTGTGCCAGGAAACTTCAGGGGTAGGGTCTCCTTGTATTTAGACCATAATTTGTCTTTCCATGTCCCTTATGTTTTGGTGGGCCTATGCAAACAAATGCCACTTTAATACCGTTTTTTACTATGTTCCCTTGACTCCAATCCTTAAGAAAAACAACCCACTAAAACTTTTGAGGTTAACTTAAACTAGTAAGCATGTGCATGGAACAAGAGAAATGTACTTTGCCCTCAATGTTTAAGGAGTTACATAAGTCTAATGTCTTTAGATTATATTGTGTGCTGCTAAGAAATAGTATGTACTACAACTGGGGATTTGAGGGACAAAGTAATTGTATTGTACATGGGTTCAGTTTTGTTTTTCTTAATTTTCTTTGGCTGAAAGTTCAAGGCTGGGATATCATTGATGGGACTACCGAGAATTCTGTTTATGGGTGATTGGGCTTCCATTGTAACTTTACCCTGTCCTCTTTCTTTGCATCTTTGTTGTCATAATTAAAATAAAAAAATTAAAATAAAAAAAGAAAAGATATGCCCTAAAAATATGTGCCTTTGACAATAAACATTTATTGCTTGTATTACTTGGCCATAAAATGCACTATCTTATGATCCAATCTCTATGTTTATGACTACATTATCAAATTATCAATTATGTTTCTATTATGAAGCCTTTATTGCACATCATAAAATAATATTCTATTAAATTTCTGTATCTCTGGGGCCAGCAAGGTAGCGCTAGAGGTAAGGTGTCTGCTTTGCAAGCGCTAGCCAAGGAAGGACCGTTGTCTGCCATGCAATCTCTAGCCTAGAATGAACCATGGTTTGATTCCCCCGGCCTCTGATATGGTCGCCCTAAGTCAGGAGTGATTTCTGAGTGCATAGCCAGGAGTAACCCCTGAGCATCACTGGGTGTGGCCAAAAAACAAAAACAAAAAAAAAACATTAAAAAACCACACTTAATAAGTGCAACCCTCACATCACCAATGCCCCGATCTCCCTTCTACCCCACCCCCTGCCTGTATTCGAAAGAGGCATTTTATTTCTCTCATTAATTGCCATTGTAATAATAATTGTTAATGCAATTATTATTATTATTTTTGGTTTTGGGGCCATACCCAGTGACACTCAAGGGTTACCCCTGGCTATGTGCTCAGTAATCGCTCCTGACTTGGGGGACCATATGAGATGCTGGGGGATCAAACCATGGTCCATCCTAGTGTAGTGCATGCAAGGCAAACACCCTAACAATTGCGCTACCACTACTGCCCCTAGATATTTCTTTGACTTCACTCACCACTATTTGTGGTAAACTTCATATCAAGTGTGGGTCTTTTGAACTCTCATGTCTATTGTCTCTGGGTATTATTAGAATGATGACTTTTATTTTTCTCAACTCACAAAAATAAGTGAGACTGTTCTGTGTCTATATCTCCTCCTTAGACTTACTTTACTCAGCATAATTTCCATGTGCATTTATTCAGCATAATAGTTTCCATGTGCATTTTAATAAAGGCTGCATAGCATTCCATTTTTTATATGTACCACCATTTCATTAACCTCTTATTTGTTTTTGGGTATCTAGGTTTTTTCCAAATTCTGGATACTGTAAATAATACTGCAGTGAATACATGTGTGAAGAAGGAATTCTTGTATTGTGATTTAATCTACATAAGGTATATTCCTAGGAATGATATAGCTATATCATATGGAAGCTTAATTTCTAGGTTTTTCGTTTGTGTGTTTGTTTGTTTTTGAGCCATATCGGGTGATGCTCAAGGGTTACTCCTGGCTATGTGCTCAGAAATAACTCCTATTTTGGGGGACCATATGGGACACCGGGGGATGGAACCGTGGTTCATCCTAGGTCAGCCACGTGCAAAGCAAATGCCCTACCTCTGCACCACCACTCTGTCCCCAATTTCCAGTTTTTTTGAGGAATCTCCATATTGTTTTCCTAAATACTGGACTAGTTGACATCCCCACCAGCAGTGAATGAAAGTTTCTTTCTCCCCACATCCCCACCAGCACTGATTGTTCTTGTTCTTTGTGATGTGTGCCAGTTTCTGTGGTGTGAAATGGGACCTCATTTTTGTTTGTGTTTTTATCTCCAAGACAATTAAAGATGTGGGGGGTTTTTGCAAGTGCCTTATGGCCATTTGTATTTATTCTTTGAGGACGTGTCTGTTCATTTCTTCTCAATTATTTTATTTTTTTTCTTCTCAATTTTTGATTGGATTAGATATTTTATTATTAAGTTCTGTGAGTACCTTGAAATTTTTATATTATTTATTATCTGATGGGGAAAGGGTAATTAGTCTCTCCCTTTATGTTGCAGTCTGAAGTGGAGAAGCTTTATGTCTGCTTTGGATAGTGATAGTTTATGTCTGTTTTGGATAGTGATGTTTTCTCCTTGAAGATTTCTTTAGTCTTAATATAATAGAGCATTTTACCTACGAGTCCTTCTATATACCTTGTGGCTTTGGATCTTATATCAAGGTCTTAAATCCACTTGTATTTGACCTTTTTAAATGGTGCTAGATGGAGTTCTGAGTTTGCTTTTATGTATGTGGCTGACCAGTTGTCCCAGAAACACTTGTAGAGGGTTCCCTTGCTCTGTTTTGCATTTCTTGCCCACTTTACAGACAATAATTGATTGTCTTGTAAACATTCTCCGAATAATCAAGTTTATTCCACTGATATGAGGATTTGTCTTTATACTGATACCATGCTCTTTTAATTAATATTTCTTTCTAGCACAACTTAAATTTGGGAAAATTGATGCCTCCCATTATATTTTTCATCACGGTTCTTTTAGCTTTTCATGGGTGTTTATTATTCAAAATAAATTTTAGTAGTGTTTGATCTACTTCTTTGAAGAATGCCATGGATATTCTTAGAGGAGTTGCATTAATTTTGTTCAATGCTTTGGGCAGTATTGACATTTTAATGCTATTAATCCTGTCAATTTATGACATGGTATGAGTTTCCAATTCCATGTGTCCTCTTTCATTTCTTGAAGCAGTGTTTTGTAGTTTTCTTTAGATTTCACCTCTTTTTTTGGCGGGGGGGGGGAGGTTCTGGGTCACACACGATGATGCTCAGGGGTTTCTCCTGGCTCTACGCTCAGAAATCACTCCTGAAAGGTTCAGGGGACCAGATGGGATGCCGGGCTTTGAACCACCATCCTTCTGCATGCAAGACAAATGCTATGCTACCTCTGTGGCCCCTAGGTTTCACCTCTTAAGTTGACTCCAAAGTTTTAGAGTTTTTGTGACATTAATGTGAATGGGATTGGTTTTTAATGTTCATTTCTCCTCTATCATTATTTGTGTATAAGAAAGCCATTGATTTTTGTGTGCTAATATTGTAGCCTGCCAATTTGCTATATGAATCTATTGCTTCTAATAGCTTTTTACTAGAGTCTTTGGGGTTTTATAAATATAGTATCATGTCATCTGTAAACAGTGAGAGCTTAACTTCTTCCTTTCCTATCTGGATGCCCTTGATATATCTTTCTTGCCTAATTGCTATGGCAAGTACTTTAAGCACTATGTTAA